>NW_024120269.1:0-8052 GCF_003073215.2 Triticum urartu
ACCCACCACCAGCAGGCTTGCTGGGTGGCGCTGCGGATCCTGCGTTGGCGCGGCGAGGCCTCCTTCCCCTCGTCCCAGCCGTAGGAGGACACACAGTTCAAGTCTTCATGGCAAGTTTTTGCTGCACTGCACTGTGAGGCTGTTTGCTGCATCTGCTATTTTCTTCAAGTCTAATCTCATTGCTGTTATAAAGGAAGATGCCTGCTACGACCGTGTTCGTAGTCTCGTTGATCAGCTCCGGTCATGGCTCCGGTGAGATAACGTCCTCTGCTAATTCTGCATTTTTTGACTAAGAAGCATATACTGTGTGTGACTCAGATTTTGTGCGGTTGCAGATTCTTAGTGAGGAAGCCAGTACGAAGTATATCACTCTGCTTTTGTTAATGCACTGAGCCGCTGTGCCATTTCCGGGCCGCCGTGCCTTCAGATTCGGCGCTTCAACGGAAGAACGGGGGGACTCGCCCATCTACTTCGCCAACTCCGGTAACATGCGCGAGAGGATCACCATGAACGGACCAGTGCCAGGGCAAGACCGGCGTGCAGTACATCGTCCTCAACATGGGTGGTAAGTTACAGCAACTTGGTGTGAAATTTTGCCCACACGTGAGCATCTCAAGCAGAGCATGTCTAAAACTTGTTGTATCTGGACGCAGCAGCCATCAGCAGCATCGTCAGGTGGGGCATGCTGGATGAGCTCAATAAGACCCTGGACATGAGGGGCATTCAGGTAAGGACAGAGCAACACAAACTGTCATGTTTCTGTAGAAAATAGAGCATGCTTTTTGTGATATGAACCATGGTTGATTCATTGTTTTGTAAACCTAAACTTTTCCAGCAAACGTGGGAGAAATTTATATTCAGTTAGCACATGCCAATCTATATTCAGATGATATGGCTACTTCATATTAGGGAGAAATTTCAGAGTGGAGAGCATATTAAGTTACCATCAGTTTTTTTGACATACCAAATTGATCCTGAAACCGTATGCACTGGTAATGTTAATTGCCATGGCAAAAATACTTTTTAATAAAGTCGCCATCAATTTTTTATTCAGTAAATGATGGGCATGACAGCTATGCATTATTCTGCAGGAAGTTCATCGAATTCATTCATAACTTGGCAAATTTATATATAGTTTGTATGGAAAATTCACTTACACATTATGTTTTCACAACATGGCAAATTTGTATATTTCAATCTTTGTAATATCCACATGGCGATGGGTAGGTGTAATGGGCTGCACCGATTCAGACGACCGTGCGAGGGAGGCAAATTTAGTTTATTGACCATGAAAAGTTTTATTAATTGACCATGGCAAGTTTTATTAATTGACCATGGCAAATTTTTAATTTCTTTTTCGACCATGGCAAATTTAGTTTATTGACCATGGCAAGTTTTCTTAATCGGTCATGGCAAATTTTAAGTCCGACCATGGCTAGTTTAGTAATTGACCATGGCGAATTTAGTTTACTGACCATGGCAAGTTTTATTAATTGACCATGGCAAATTTTAAGTCCTTTTTCGACCATGGCAAATTTAGTTTATTGACCATGGCAAGTTTTCTTAATCGGTCATGGCAAATTTTAAGTCCGACCATGGCGAATTTAGTTTATTGACCATGACAAGTTTTATTAATTGACCATGGCAAAATTTAAGTCCTTTTTCGACCATGGCAAATGTACTCCCTCCGTCCGGAATTACTTGTCATCAAAATGGATGAAAATGGATGTATGTAGAATTAAAATACAATACATCCATTTCAATGACAAGTATTTCCGGACGGAGGTAGTAATTGACCATGGCAAATTATTTTTTGGTAGATCATGTCAAATTTAGTAATTGTTAAGAGCATCCACATCTTCTGTCATGCCCTTTTTTTTGGCAAATTTTAATCCATTTTTGCCATGGCAAAAATACTTTTATTCACACGGCAAACTTTAGTGTAAGTTGCCATGGAAATTTTTTAGTTTAGTTGGCAAACTTATTGTAAAGAGCATGGCAAGTTTTTCGTTTTAAGTATGATGGCAAATTTACATTTTCTAGAACATGGCAATTTTAACTATGTAGCACGGTAAATACATTTGTATAGCCATGTCATTTTTAATTTATCCATGGCAAAAATACTTTTTATTTTTCACATGGGAAATTTTTAGTTTAAGTTGCCATGGAAAATTTATTGTTAGGTGCATGGCAATTTTAGCATGGAAAGATCAGCACAAAACACATGGCAAAAACTGAAACACAAAATTCATGGCAAGAACAGGTTCTCTTTTCATGCGGCTAACTTGCCATGTGTGTTAGTTTTCTGTGTTCTTTGCCATCTATGTGATACTGTTCATATCTTCTTCTGGGCACAAACAGTACCACTCAGATGGCAACAATGGCTAGGTTACAGAGGGGGGAAAGGGGAGGAGGGTTGGGGAGGCAGCGTGGGGCATGCAAAAATTCACCTGATTTCACTTGAGTTAGCTCAGCTTTTGTAGGGTTCCTCGGATCTTGCCATGGCAACTTCCATGGATTTCAATGAAGGGGATGGAGGGGAAGGGGAACTAGGGAGGGGATCGAGGGTGGAGGAGGGAGGCACATGGCGTTTCTGGATCAGATCTCGCTGGATGTTTGACGAAGCCATCGAGGGGAGAGGTCGCGTGGACCGAACTATTTTGTTCGGCTCGAGGGAGTCCCACTCCAAACGGGTCGTTCGGACCGGCCTCCTGTGCTACCGAACGTGCGCGCGTTATCGGGGTCCTTTACAAATGTGCGTACTACAACAGACATCATGCAGGTTGGAACACTACTAACAGCTAAACCACCAGAAACCATCAGAAATGTGCGTACTAAAGCTTTCGGATCAGATAAGTCGTGCCATGGATGTAGCCAACAAGATCATCTTTCGCCTTGACAAGGCTAGAGACTCCCGCGATTTGTCCCGGGAGGAGCACCGGCTGCGCAACAACCTGAAGATGAAATTGCTAGGCTACAGCTGACAGCTCCCTGCAGAGATCCATCTGGAGACAGAAATCAAGAGTGCAAGGGATCAGCGAAGGAGACGCTTGTACCAAATTTTTCCACCTGAAAGCATCGGCCAGGAGAAGGAAAAACAGCATCCAGTCTATCCAGCACCAAGGGCAGCTATTTACAGGGCAGGAAGACAAACTAGAGCTAGCCTGCAACTTCTTCGCTGAACTCTTTGGACATCCGGGCCGATCGCTCCAAAAGCTTCAACTTCCAGGCGCTTGAGTACACACGGAACACTGAAGCTCTCTCCCAGCTGGAGAGCGAGTTCTCGGAGGACGAAGTGCTAGCGGCAATAAATGATTCGAGCGGCGGATAAGGCACCTGGGCCTGATGGATTCACGGGACTATTCTTCCAAAAGTGTTGGACGTTGATCAAAGATGACCTTATGAGGGCGATCAAATTTTTTAGTAATCCGAACATGGCCAATCTTCAAGCTCCGAATACTGCAACCCTCATTCTGATTCCAAAGGTGGAGGGAGCCACAAAGTTGACTGAATTTCGGCCAATTAGCCTAATCCACAGTATCGCCAAGATCCTTGCAACGGTTGCAGCCGTTGATGCACGACCTTGTCTCTCCGTGCCAGAGCGCATTCATCAAAAAGAGGTCCATCTTGGATAACTTCATGTATGTTCAAGCTATGATCAAGACTCTGAAAATGAAAAAAACGCCGGCGCTGCTCCTCAAGGTCGAATTGCAAAGGCCTTTGAAGGTCTCTCTTGGGAGTTTCTTCTCGAGTTGATGTGCGCAAGGGGTGTCGGGGCCAGATGGAGGAATTGGATCGCTGGGCTGCTGTCCACCTCCAGTACCAAGCTCAACATAAACGGCGCCCTCTCGGACACCATCTGTCATCACCGAGGACTGCGACAGGGGGATCCCCTGTCTCCTTTGCTATTCGTCCTAGAAACAGAATAGGATTTTGTGATTCACGCCACACTTGGGGCGGTCCTTGTATTCACAATATATAGGATTACATGCCTTGCTAATCAAGGTGAATCAAAGCAAATCCTCAACCGAATCATACAACAATATTCGGTGGGATATTGTGCTAGTTTCCTATTACATAAAATACAGACAAAAGGAATACTTTAACATCCTCCCTCAGCTTGTGCGTCGTATGGAAGCAAGCATAAGCTGGAACGAAACTCAGAGAAGAGTTGTGAGGGCAATCCTTTTGTCATGATGTCAGCATACTGATGCGAGGATGTCACATGAAGAACCCGGACCTCACCAAGCGACACCTTCTCCCGGACGAAGTGGATATCAATCTCAATGTGCTTAGTACGACGATGCTGGACTGGATTAGAGGCCATGTAGACAGTACTAACGTTGTCACAGAAGACAACAATGGCAGACGTCAGAGGATGATGAAGCTTCCCAAGAAGCTGACGGATCCAACAACACTCAGCAGCAACATGAGCAACCGCGTGATACTCCGCCTCGGCACTGGAGCGAGACACAGTAGTCTGACGTTTGGACGACCAAGAGACAAGGTTGTCACCAAGATAGACGCAGTAGCCAGATGTAGATCGGCGGGTGTCGGGGCACCCAGCCCAATCTGCGTCAGAGTATGCAGTAAGTGCTACAGAGGAGGAGCTCGAGAGGTGCAAGCTGAGGTCCAGGGTCCCCTTTATGTACCGAAGAATGCACTTAACCAACTGCATATGAGGCTCTCTGGGCGCATGCATGTATAAACAAGCCTACTGAACTGCATGCGCGATATCTGGTCGCGTGAGCGTCAAATACTGCAAGGCACCAACGTAGCTCCGATACTCGGTGGGATCGAAGAGAAGAGGACCATCCTGAGCTGAAAGCTTGCACTTAGTGTCGATCGGAATGCTAGAGGGGTGACAATCAACCATGCCAGCGCGGTGAAGAAGCTCCAAGGCATACTATCGCTGAGAGAGAACCATGCCCAGGGATGTCCGAGTGACGGAGATGTCAAGGAAGAATGTCAAGGCACCAAGGTCCGTCATGGAGAACTCGGAGTGGAGCTGCTGTGTGAGGTGACGTAAGAGTAGATCCGTCGAGGCAGTGAGGACAATGTCGTCCACATACAATAGTAGATAAGCAAGGTCTGTACCACGCCTGTAGATGAAGAGGGACACATCCGACTTGGAGGCAACGAAGCCAAGCCGATGGGCAAACAGAGCGAACCGCTGGTACCAAGCGCGTGGAGCCTGCTTAAGACCGTAGAGGGACTTGTGTAGGCGACATACGTAGCCAGGACAGCGAGCGTTGACAAAACCGGGAGGCTGCTGGTAGTAGACCTCCTCGTCAAGATAGCCATTGAGGAAGGCATTCTTGACGTTGACCTGGTGGATTGGCCATGCCCGAGAGACCGCAAGGCTGAGGACGATGCGAATCGTCGCAGGCTTGAGAACGGGGCTGAATGTCTCATCAAAATCAACACCCTGTTGTTGAGAGTAGCCTTGTACCACCCATCGAGCCTTATACCGTGCAAGGCTGCCATCCGAGTGGAACTTGTGTTTGAATATTCACTTTCCTGAAACAACATGAGCACGAGGAGGACGTGGAACAAGAGACCACGTCCCATTAGTGACAAGAGCATCAAATTCCTCGGTCATAGCGCGACACCAGTGTGGGTCATGGTGTGCACCTCGGTATGTTTTCGGAATAGGAAAAGGTGCGGAGTGAGTAGCGGAGAGATTAAGATGGTCGACGGGCTGGAAGAGGCCACGCTTAGCGCGAGTGACCATGGTGTGAGTGTTGGACGAGGATGGTGGCCGGTGAACCACGACCGTCGTGGAGGAGTCAGTGGACGCCGAACTAGGGGAGGACGTCTGGCCACTCGGGACTGCTTGCATGGACGCGGGCGAGAAAGGAGTCTGCGAACCAGGGGAGGCTCGGGACTGATCCGTTGTAGGGATGGATGGGGAGCCATGCATGACGGGTTGCGAGTCTGCATGCATGGCGGGTTGCGGGCGCGCGAGAAAAACCGGACGTTGGCTGGGCGGGCAGCGCGCAGAACAGCCAGGCGAGGGAGTGCGGGCTGGCTGGGAGTGGGTTGGTGGTGTTCGGGCGGGTGAGTTGGGTGGTGTTGCATGCATATGCATGTTGGGTAGATTAGTGCATGATGGTGTGTGTTGCGTGGCAGCCATGTATAGTAGGAAGTCCAACTCGACCAAGGGATTGGTGGGGCGATTGGTGGAGTAGGAGAATGGAAAAACAGTCTCGTCGAAGATGACATGGCAAGAAATGATAACTCGACGAGTAGAGATATCTAGGCAACAGTATCCCTTGTGATTGGACGGGTATCCGAGGAAAACGCAAGCAGTGGACCGAGGAGCGAGTTTATGTTTGGCCGTAGCGGATTGGTTGGGATAGCATAGGCAACCAAAGACACGAAGAGCGGCATAATTTGGTGTTGTGTCCACTAGTAGAAAACAAGGCTTTGGTCCAGGCCGGGTCAGCCCATTAGTCCCGGTTCAGTCCAGAACCGGGACCAATGGAGGCATGGGATCCGGTTCGTGAGCCCAGGGGGCCGGCCGGGCCACGTGGGCCATTGGTCCCGGTTCATCTGGACCTTTTGGTCCCAGTTGGTGGGACAAACCGGGACCAATGGGCCTCGCGCCTGGCCCACCATCATTGGTCCCGGTTGATGGCTTGAACCGGGACCAAAGGCTCCCCTTTAGTCTCGGTTCATGCCACCAACCGGGACCAATGAGGTGCATATATATACCCCCTCGCGTAAGAGCAGAGCACACTGCTCTGTTTTTTTCTGGCCGAGGGGAAGAGGGGTTGGTGGTGCTCTAGCTCACCTCCTATGTACACAAGGTGTTCGATGGAATGCCCGAGCCACACTACTTAAGCTTTCTCCTCTCCAAGCTCGACCTCCAAGCTCCATTTTCCTTAATATTTGTCTAGGTTTAGCGGTCCGTCACGCCCCGTTCCCGTCTTCACCGCCGTTGATCACTCGCGCCGAGCTCATCGCCGGCACCACCGTGGTGAGCCTCTTATTCTTATCTTCTTTCTGAAAGGAAAAATATTCTTACTTGTATGTTTACATAGATACTTGTATTATTTTCTTACTTTT
Source organism: Triticum urartu (assembly GCF_003073215.2). Classification (NCBI taxonomy): domain Eukaryota; kingdom Viridiplantae; phylum Streptophyta; class Magnoliopsida; order Poales; family Poaceae; genus Triticum; species Triticum urartu. The sequence goes on from NW_024120269.1 coordinate 7,072, forward strand.
ATTATTGCATCTTATATAGTGCGATGGTTTTGGTATCCGCCCCCGTCGGCCCTCGTCCTGTCTATGATTTGGATGTGGTATATATATTATCTTTATAACTATTGGTTCATTTATTGTTTATGAAAATTATGCCGACCAACGTGACATAGATTTTATTTATCTAGGATGTATGTGAATCGGAAATGCCAACCGACCGTATTGTCGAGAGGTTAAATTTAGTTGAAGAAGAAAACAATTTGTTAAGGAAAAAATAAAAAAAATTGAGGAGGAGAAGATGATATTGGAGTTGCATGTTGCGGATGTCGTCGATGATCACAAGATCAAGATGGATGCAATGCGCTTGAAGATTAGAAAATATGCCATTCATACCGAGGCTTGGTATCATTATGCCGTTGGATCAATTGTTACCTTGGTTGCGATTATGATCGCATTTGTTTTCGCATTGAAATGTTTTACATAGTTTCAATGTATGGTTTAATTAATTAGATGCTCTGGAGAGCTATATGTTGTTAGATGAGAACTACGTATGCACTTTGGTTTTAATGTGATGATGAACTTCTATTAATTTGGACACTTAATTATATATAATACACGCAGATGAACCGGCAATGGATGTACGGTGACAGACACACCCGCGAGTACATTAAGGGCGTGCATGAGTTTCTCGATGCGGCTGAGGCAAACAAGAAGAATGGTTTTATGTGTTGTCCATGCACTGAATGTGGGAATACGAGGTCTTACTCTAACCGGAAAATCCTTCACTCCCACCTGCTTTACAAGGGTTTCATGCCACACTATAATGTTTGGACGAGGCACGGAGAAATACGGGTTATGATGGAAGACGGCGAAGAAGAAGAGTACGATGAAAACTATGTGCCCCCTGAATACGGTGATGCTGCAACGGGGGGAGCTGGTGAAGATCAAGAGGAACCAGATGATGTGCCCAATGATGCTGCAACGGGTGAAGCTGCTGAAGATCAA
>NW_024120270.1:0-21219 GCF_003073215.2 Triticum urartu
CGCGATTTATCGTCATGGAAGTGGACACTTCCGTGATGATAATTTTGGTAATGTCATGGAACACTTCTAAGACAGCACAGGTATGACTATCTTGATCCTGTCATAAATTTGTCATGGATGTACATGCATGACAAAAAAAGCGACCTACTGTGACAAACATGTATCATCACGGAAGTGTATTTTTTTGTAGTGAAGGGTGTCAAACTTAGACTGAAGTCTCTGAAGACTCTCTGCCAAAGCTTTCGACTGATCCATTTCTTCACCCAACATATCATCACTCTTGTTTAGCATGTATTGAACTTTATCCAAAGCTCTTTGTTGTTTAGTGGCAAGGGAAGCAAGTTTGACATAGCTGGGTCCAAATTCATCACCAAATTCATCATCACTGGATTCGGATAGATAGCATTCAGTTACCTTTGCATCTTTTGCCATAAGGCATGGTGCGGAAGATGATGATTCTGGTTCGAATGGCATCGCTTTGAGAGATTCCTTGAAGTCCTCAAACCAAGGATCATGACGGGTTCGATGACCTTCATAGACCTCAGAGAGACGGTCCCAGATAAGCTTCGCATGATCGAGATGCATGATATTCCTGAACTGATTTTGAGATAGACAGGAGCAGATGACATCCTTCGCCGTGAGGTTGAGAAGATTGTACTTGCGAATGTCATCAGCTTCCGCCATCTTGCACAAATCGGTCAGACCAATCTCAGTGACAGTCCACAGCTCGCTGTTCATCGCCATGAGGCGCTTCTTCATCATGGCCTTCCACTTGGGATACTCGTGACCGTCAAAGATGGGGCATGACACAGTCTTCTTTCCTGTGGTCGACATAACTAAAACTCCAGGCGATTAAACCAAAATCACATAGAACAAGGGAGTACCTTGCTCTGATACCAATTGAAAGTGCGTTATATTGACTAGAGGGGGGTGAATAGGCGATTTTTATGAATTCTTCACTGAGGAATTTGCAGGTGAGGAAATTCCTTAGCGAAGAACTACTTGAAGTGGAATAAGTACTCAAAAGTAACATAACAGAACACAAGCATGGTCATCATGATGAAATGAAGACAAGCACGGAGTACAGAAAGCGTAAACATAGGATAGCACAGGATGAAGACAAACAGACTGAAGAAAGTGAACTGAGGAAATTGAGAAAGTCTTTAGTCAAAGTATTCAAACAGATATGTACAAGCACACAACACAGTTATGAGGAAATGAAAGAGTTGAGGAGATAGAACCATTAAGCTTGGTGAAGACAATGATTTGGTAGACCATTTCCAACTGCTGTCTCAGTTGTACGTCTGGTTGGAGTGGCTAGGTATTTAAACCTGAGGACACCCAGTCCCGGACACACAGTCCTCACCGTATTATCCTTGAGTTAAGGTTACATAGACCTCGCCCAATCACTCGTGGTATGTCTTCAGGCAACTTCCAAACCTTCACAAACTCGGTCACTCGGCGATCCACAATTCCTCTTGGATGCTCTAGACCATGATGCCTAACCGTCTGGAAGAAGCATAGTCTTCAAAGGTAACAAGCGTCAGATCCACGAAGGATCAATCTCTTCAGTGATGCTCAATCACTTTGGGTTTGTAGGTGTTTGGGTTTGGTTTTTCCTCACTCAATGATTTTCGCTCAAAGTCCTCGGAGGATGGGATGCTCTCAAATGACAAGTGTCAGTTTCTCTCGGAGCAGCCAACCAGCTAGTGGTTGTAGGGGGCGGCTATTTATAGCCTAGGGAGCAGCCCGACATGATAAGATATAAATGCCCTTCAATGATATGACTGTTAGGTGGATAGATATTTTGGGACAGCTGGCGCATAGCACAGCAACGGTCGGAAATTTGAGTATCAAATTCCTCAGGGCTATCATGTTCCTCACTGTGTAGGCAATCCGCACTGGCGAATTCCTAACTCCTCAGTCAGAACAAATTCCACAGAGACCAGAAGAACTTCATCTCTGTCACTGAAGAATATGACTGAACTGAATGAGATTTCCAATGGCTTCACTCGAAGGGATTGGTAGGTGTAGGATTTTGAGTTGAGCATCACTTGGAAATTTTTCCTTAGTATTTCCTTGACCCCCTTTAATAGTACGGTGTTTCCTATGACTCAACAACGAGAAAACAAAACTATGAAAACAAAAGTCTTCACGCTTCATGTTCCTCGAATGAATACCAAGTCTTCAAGGTCACACCAATTTCTTCACTTTCAAAGTCTTCAGAAAGTCTTCAGAAATCCAAAGTCTTCAGTCAAAGAACTTCATTTTTAGGGGTCGACTTTCTCTGTAAATATCAAACTCCTCATAGACTTATAGTCATGTGTACACTCACAAACGCATTAGTTCCTTAACCCATAAGTCTTCAATACACCAAAATCACTAAGGGGCACTAGATGCACTTACAGTGGCATATGGCTTCGGTTGGCGAAAGCTGGCATCCGACACAATGTTGGACAAGGTCCTGTGCGTCTGCTTGGGCCGTCGGCCAATAGAAATCTGTACGGAAGGCCTTACTTATGAGGGCCCGAGCCGCGGCGTGGTGACCACCGAGACCGGCATGAATTTCGGCCAAGAGTTGTCGTCCCTCTTCTTCGAAGATGCATCTTTGAAGTACTCCAGTAGCGCTTTTCTTGTAGAGCTCTCCGTCATGGACCTTGTAGGCTTTCGAGCGTCGAACAATGCAGCGAGCCTCATTCTGATCCTCAAGGAGCTCTCACCTATTAAGGTAGGCCAAGAAGGGCTCGGTCCATGGGGCGATTACTGCCATTATTAGATGGGCCGATGGTGTTATCTCGGTGGCTGAGCCCCCGATGATATCGGTATTGTGTTCGGAATCTGGGGGTGTCATCGGATCCGGACTAGTGTTGCCGCTCTCATCCTGCCACACCACGGATGGCTTGAAGAGCCTTTCCAAAAAGATGTTAGGTGGGATGTGGTCACGCACCACAGATGGCTTGAAGAGCCTTTCTAGAAAGATGTTAGGCGGGACGGGGTCACGCTTGGCGCCCATGCGAGCAAGGACGTGTGCCGATTGATTGCTTTCTCGAGCCACATGATGAAACTCAGGTCCCTCGAACCGAGCTGATATTTTGAGTATGTCATTACGATAGGCCGCCATCTTCAGATCCTTGGCGTCGAACTCTCCATTTATTTGGGACATTGCGAGATTTGAATCACCGCGCACCTCCAGGCGTTGTATGCCCATGGAGGTAGCCATCCGAAAACCGTGTAATAAGGCCTCGTATTTGGCTGCTTTATTGGAGTCTGTGTATAATATTTGGAGTATGTATTGGACTGTGTCTCCAGTGGGGACGTTAAAACGACACCTACTCCTAAACCGACCAGCATTTTAGAGCCATCGAAGTACACGACCCAGTTGGAATATGTGTCGTACTCTTTAGGGAGTTCAGCCTCTATCCGGCGACGAAGTCGGCCAATACTTGGGGTTTAATGGCCCGGCATGGTTTGTATGTTATATCGAATGGCAAGAGCTCAATGGCCCACTTAGCAATCCGGCCCATAGTGTCGCGGTTGTTTAGTATGTCATTGAGTGGAACCTCGGAAGCCACCATGATAGAGCACTCTTGGAAATAGTGTCGCAGCTTCCGGGATGCCATGAAGACCGCATATGCTATCTTTTGGTAATGAGGGTACCGGAATTTGCATGGTGTGAGGACAGTGGATACGTAGTATACCGGTTTCTAGAGTGGGAATTTGTGTTCCTCCGCCTTTCGTTCAATGACGAGCACCGCGCTCACCACTTGGTGTGTCGCAGAGATGTATAATAACATTGGTTCGCTGACGCTCGGTGCGGCCAGGATTGGGTTACTCGCTAAAAGAGCATTTATTTCTTCCAGTCCGGCCATTGCCGCATCCGTCCACTCGAAGTGGTCGGTGCGCCGGAGAAGGCGATACAGTGGCAATGCTTTTTCTCCTAATCTAGAGATAAAGCGGCTTAAAGCTGCCATGCATCTGGCTAGTTTTTGGACCTGTTTAAGGTCTGTTGGTATAGCCAATTGTGACAAAGCCCGGATTCTGGCTGGATTGGCCTCAATTCCTCTATTGGAAACAATGAAGCCCAGCAGTTTTCCGGCGGGAACACCGAAAACACACTTTTCTGGATTGAGCTTGATGTCATATGTACGGAGGTTGTCGAATGTGAGACGCGGGTCGTCTATTAGTGACTCGACGTGTCTAGTCTTGATGACTACGTCAGCCACATATGCTTCAACTGTCTTGCTGATTTGTTTCTCCAAACATGTTTGAATCTTGTGCTGGTAGGTGGCGCCAGCGTTTTTGAGCCCAAAGGGCATGGTGTTGAAGCAGAAAGGCCTGTATGGGGTAATGAATGTCGTTGCGGCTTGATCGGACTCCTTCATTTTGCTTTCATGGTATTTGGAGTATGCGTCGAGGAAACACAATGAGTCGTGTCCTGCAGTAGCATCAATAATCTGATCGATGCGAGGGAGGGGGAAGGGATCCTTAGGGCAGGCCTTGTTGAGGTCTTTGAAATCGACGCATAGGCGCCAGGATTTATCCTTCTTTGATACCATCACCAGGTTTGCTAGCCAGTCCGGGTGTTTTATTTCTCTGATGAATGCAGCCTCGAGTAACTTGGCTAGCTCCTCCCCCATAGCTTGTCACCTGGGTTCAAAAAAGCACCGCAGTGTTTGCTTGATCAGTTTATATCCCTTCAATATATTGAGGCTGTGTTCGGCCAACCTGCGTGGGATTCCTGGCATGTCAGAAGGGTGCCAGGCGAATATGTCCCAGTTTTCACGCAGGAACTCTCGTAGCGCGGCGTCGACCGTTAGGTCTAGCTGTGCCCCAATGGATGTTCGTCGGGTGGACCTGAAATTTGACTATTTTTATCAGCTGGTTTAAAGGAAGTGGATTTGGGTCGCTTGTCTAGGATTATGCCGTCCCTATCCACCATGGAGCGTAGTGCGGTTAACTCTTCGGTCGCGAGGGCTTCAGACAGTGCCTCGAGGGCCAGGGATGCGGTTTTGTTTTCGGCACAGAGTGCTATGTCCGGATCACTGGCAAGAGTGATAATACCATTGGGCCCGGGCATCTTGAGCTTCATGTACCCGTAATGAGGTATAGCTTGGAAGCGTGTAAATGCATCTCTCCCCAATAGGGCGTGATATCCACTGTTGAAAGGGGCCACTTGAAAGGTTATCTCTTCGGACCGATAATTCTCTGGCGTGCCGAATACCACGTCGAGCGTGATTTTTCCCGCGCATCGCGCCTCCCGACTGGGAATGATTCCTCAGAAGGTCGTGCTACTTTGCTCGATGCGGCTCCTGTCTATTTCCATTTTGTTGAGTGTGTCCTCGTAGATGAGGTTTAGTCCGCTGGAGCCGTCCATGAGCACTTTGGTGAGCCGAAAACCGTCCACAATTGGATTGAGGACCAAGGCGGCTGGTGCCCGGACTGTCCGGCATTTTGGTTCATCACTGGCATTGAAAGTTGTGGCCATGTCGTTCTAAGGGTTTATTTCTGCAATGTGGCAGACTTCGGCGAGGTCACGAAGGGCCCTTTTGCGCCGATTGTTTGAAGTGAAAGTCTCGAAGACCGTCAATACCTTGTGGTCGTCGTCCTCCGGGGGGTGTTGCTCTGAGGTATTTTTGGTGAGGATATCCTCGCCGCTCTTGGCCACTTGCCGGAGTATCCAACATGCTCTAAGGCTGTGGGTTGGTATGGTATCCCGTGTTGTGTGTATTTTGCAGCCATCCCTCCAGAACGGTTCTGTGCCCCGTAATGGGCTTAGATTTATTTACCACTGAGTCGGGCGTCCCGCGAGGGTGCATCCTTTTTGCCCAGAAGAGGGGTTGAGTGAAAACCGGGGGTTCCCAGCGAGCTGCCTGAGTTTTCCAGACGCTTTCCATTGCGCAGTACTTCTGTACTATGGTTGCCAAGTCGGCGAAGTGTAATACACGATGGCGGTTAATGGTGTTGAGGATTCCTTCATCCGTGCAATTATTGCAGAATACTGAGATCGTGTCTTCGTCGCGGTAATCTTTAATCTTGTCTTTGACAAGGAGGAATCTAGCCCAAAAGTGATGGACTGTTTCCTGAGACTGCTATCGTATGTACGTGAGGTCGCGTATATCTGGGTGGGTGGGTGGCTTTAAATCCTAACCCTGACCCAATTTGGGATCCGGAGTTTGAGGAACTTCCGAGCTTTGTAGTTCGGGCTCCGGGATATCAGCTGATTTTTCAGGTCCACTATCCGATTCTAGGTTCGGAGGACAAGGTGTGTCGTTCCGCGGACAGGTATCCGGCTCTTCGAGCTCGGAAATCCAAACATAGTTCGTCCTCAGTACAGAGGAAGAGTTTTTGTTTTGCTCCTCTACTACTGCTATCTGATGGATTATCGGTGGAGATTTGATTTCTCTCTGATCGGGTTTAAGCCCAATCCAATCATAGTCTGTAGCGACCCCCAAGGCGATGATGCGATCCAGGAGTTCATTTAAAGACGACAACTCCGTTGGATCCATCCGTTTGGAGTATTCGGAGTCGACACGGAGGCGATTTTCGATGACGTGAGAAGTCATCGTCGGCTTAACGGCCAGACGGGCGGTCATGGCAAAGCCGCCCAGCCGCAGGGTTTGGCCTGAGGCGAGGGCTCCTCCAGAAGTGATATTGTCCTTGATAACAAGGCGAGCCATCAATCCTGTCTTCGACGTCACAGCGGAACTCTCAATGAAAGCACCAATGTCGGTGTCAAAACCGACGAATCTCGGGTAGGGGGTCCTGAACTGTGCGTCTAGGGTCGATGGTAACAGGAGGCAGGGGACACGATATTTACCCAGGTTCGGGCCCCCTCTATGGAGGTAATACCCTACTTCCTGCTTGATTGATCTTGATGAATATGAGTATTGCAAGAGTTGATCTACCACGAGATCGTAATGGCTAAAACCCTAGAAGTCTAGCATGTATGATTATGATTGCCTCTACAGACTAAACCCTCCGGTTTATATAGACACCGGAGGGGACTAGGGTTGTACAAAATCGGTTACAAAGAAAGGAATCTTCATATCCGAATGCCAAGCTTGCCATCCACGCCAAGGAGAGTCCCATCCGGACACGGGTGAGAGTCTTCGGTCTTGTATCTTCATAGCCCATTAGTCCGGCTCATGTCCAACAGGCCGGACGCCTGAGGACCCCTTAATCCAGGACTCCCTCAGATAGGGCTTGGTCGGCGAAAGAAAGTTTTATCGGGAGAGGTCCTATTTTTCTTAGAGGGCTTTTTTCATGAGGGGCTATCGACATGGGGGCGAGGGGGAAGGAACCGATCGTAGGGGTGGGTCGTCGAAGGGAGGGTAGGACGTGGTCATTGGCAGGAAAAGGAACCTGACGTGTTTTTTAGATAGTAGAGATTTCTTTTTTATGATTTACACATTAATTTTCTTAAAAAACAGTTATTTTGCTTCCTAATTAATGTGATTGAGCAATTTATGGTAATGTTAATTAATTTAGATTTGATCTTTAGAGATTAGTCATGATTGATTTTTTCACATAAAAACATTACTAAATAACTTGTGTCAGAATGGAAAGTTATGATCCGTTCAGATTTTTTTCGTTGTGTGAGAGGGTGACGCAAAACTAAACCAGTGAGATGAGGGAGGGGACAAAAAAACTAGTCGAAAAAAACCCGGACGAAAGTGGTGGGACAAAAAAATCTAGACGCAATCCTACCAACTGCTACATTAGGAGTAGAGATAACACTATCATGAGGTATATCACTTTTTTAGCATGGTAGATAATCTGGTGCGTGAGGTGCGCTCCAAATTTCAGAGCATTTGGACATTTGACTAGCTCTCAACAAAAAAGACAAATTGGGTTAAAACAGTATATGAACAATACACTATTTAACAGACCCCAAATTTGTCTTTTTTGCCGAGAGCTACTCAGATGTCCAAACGATTTGAAATTTGGACTGGACATCACGTACCAAATTATCTACCATACCAAAAAATATTGATTTTTTTTGAATTTTTCTAGTATTTATTTTGATTTTTTTATTCAGCGCAGGTGCAAATGGTGCTGGGAGCCAAAACGCCTCACTCTAACACTACACCTTTTACCACTCCACCAGTACCCCTCTCTCTGAATCTTTTTTTTTGAGGAACCGGCAGGAGCACTGCCTTTTCTTATAGAAGGGATGGCGAAAGAACGCAATTTACAGAGGGGCGAGCGTTTAAAGGGAACGTTGCAAAAACCACAAGAAGAAAAAACAACCCTAGAGCTAGATTAACCAATGCCTGCGGCTGGCAGAGTGCCCGTAAACGCCATGTCGTGCTGATTGATTGCGTCTAGGGCTAGAGCCGCCACCTCGCGATGCGTCAACCTTAGTCCCGTGAACACCCGCCTATTACGCTCCTTCCAAATGGACCATATCGTGTAGATGATTTTTCCATTGCGCCTCTTGCGCACTTGATTGGGCTGTGAAATGAGAGTTTTGTCCCACCAGTCGGACACATTTCCTGGCTCGGGGAGGAAGCCCGAGATAGGAATGCCTTCGTTAGTCCAGGTGTTCACCTGGTTCCAGACCGCAACCGTGAAGGGGCAATCTTTGCAGAGGTGGATTGTTGTTTCAGGCTGTTGGAGACAAAGCAGGCATCTGGGATCATGAGGCCAACCCCTCATAGCCAGCATATCCGCAGTGAGGATCCTTCCATGTAGAGCAAGCCAAGCAAAGAACTTGCACTTGGGCTCAGCGTTTGCAGACCAGACCTTGGTTGTGTCGAAACGAGGGTAGGAGCCAAGGAACTACGCGCCGTAGGCAAAGGCGGCTGAGTATGTCCCCGAGGTGGTTAAGTTCCAGTGGATGGTATCGTCTTGGTCAGGGAGGAGGGTGATTTGACTAATGAGACTCGAGAGAGACACGAATTCACCCAGCTGCTGAATGGACTGCAGCCTAGCCACCGCCCTGATCCAGTTCTCGTTCATGAGCTCGTTTTGCACTGACCTGTTCTTTCTTGAGGCAATCTTGTAGAGCTGTGGAGCAAGAAGCTTGAGTGGACCGTCACCTGTCCAGTTGTCATGCCAGAATAGTGCCTTCTGCCCATTGCCCAGCGTAATCGAGGTACATGCGCGAAAAAGGCTCATATCTGATACGTCACACGGCAGCTCCGATCCCACCCATGGCCTTTCTGGGTCAGTCCATAGCAGCCAAGGCCACCGGAGGCGCAGGGTGCGGCTAAATCTCTCCAGGTCCATGATCCCAAGGCCGCCCAGATGCTTTGGACGGCAAACGGTCTTCCAGTTAACAAGGGAGTGGCCTCCCGAAGTCTGAGCTTGGTCCTCTTTTTGCCAGATGAAGGCCCGAATGATTTTGTCGATCTTTCTAAGCGTCCCCTTTGACAGGTTGAGAGTTGTGATGTGGAAGGTGGCCATGGCCGTGAGGACCGACTGAGCGACTGCCACCCTGCCAGGCTTGTTGAGAAGCTTTCCTTTCCATCCTGGTAGTCTGCCTGCGAACCTATCGATGAAGGGCTGCAGATCAACCCCTTTAAGGCGGCGAAAATGCAGGGGTAGCCCTAAGTAGCGTCCCGGGAAGGAGGCGATCTTGGCAGGGAAGGCTGATAGCACATCTTGGAGGTCAATGCCGGCACATCTGATCGGGAAGACCTTGGTTTTGCTCAAGTTTGTGATCAGTCCGCTAGCCTCCCCGAAGGTCTTCAGTATTGCAGAAATCGCGTGGAGCTCATCCTTGTCTGGGTTCGCGAAGATGCCCGCATCGTCAGCATAAAGGGAGATCCTACATCTAGCCGTCCTTGCACAAATGGGTTTGAGGATGCCGCGTCGGGAGGCGAGATGTAGGATCTGTTGGAGAGGGTCAATGGCGAGGATGAAGAGCATCGGAGATACCGGATCGCCCTGACGGAGGCCCTTTGCATGTCTGAACGTCTTGTCGGGTTTCCGTTAAGCAGAATCTTTGAAGCAGTGGCATTTCTACAAATGTGTGCAGCACCTTTGCCGTGTCACCCTGATGCTCTCACCGATTTGGAAACTCGATATGGTGGCGCCTGCCGTGCTGCACAGCACATGTTGCATAGACGACACATGAAGCAGTCGTGAAGTAGCGAAAATGCATAGGAGCTCTCGGGTGCTACGCCCCCTTATATTCAAAAATAATTTAGTAATCAAAAAAGTCAAAAAATTCCAGAACTTTTTATGGAATCAAACATGACCAAGTATTGCACTCGTATAAAAAGATTAAACATGGAATGGCTTTTATTGTATCCGGGGTTAAAGATATCCGAAAAAATACTAGATACAAGTACTATTCATGCTATATTGTCATCATAAATTTGTCTTTTTTCCCTGATGTCAACGAGAATCATTCCTTGGCCAAACTTTTTATATGAGTACAATACCTAGTCATATTTGGTTCAAAAATATATCCATAATTTTTTTGACTTTTTCTAAATTATTAATTTATTTTTGAATATAGGGGGGTGTAGCACCCGAGTGCTCCTAATCCGCTTCACGTGAAGTAGTTTCTATTGAGCTTAGCACTTGACATTTTTGTCTTGGAAGCACATTAAAATTTAGAGTTTAGTCTGAAGTTTGCATTAACTCTGTGCATTCGGTTTATATGCTATTAATACTTTGATAAATATGGTATGAAATTAAGATACAGTTCAATTTTGATATATACCAAGTTATCTCGGTATGATTTTGGTATATACCACATTAATTAAAGCCGATGCGAATTTAAAAATGACATAATAAATAATTTACAAATTTATGACTCAAAGCACATACTTTATTTATACAACAATATAAAACTATATATAAGTATCTATGCATGCATGGATGCATGCCTATATGGACGTGGAAAAAAGCAACTATGTTATAAGAAAAAAATGTACGTACTTAGCGGGGAATCTGTCTCCCATAAAAAAATGATTATTTGTATGGTTGTTCGCTTCAAGAAAAATAAATATATTTTTACTTCGGCTATCCGTTTGGTTTTTGGTATATTTCATAAAAACCAAAATTCATAATGTCATGAAAAGTTCATACCATGCTGAAACCAGGAAACATAAAAACCTTAAAATTGGTTCGGTTTGGTTTTAAAATACACAGAGTGAGTTCGCATACAAGAAGCCAACAAACTTTATCCATTGGAATTTAACAAACCTTGAAAGCAGATTTTTTTTTTGAAAGGTGGCAAACGATCTGCCAAACTGATCACCCAAAGAGAACAAAAGGAAATACAAGCACGAGAGCCCTTGTCGTCGATTGGGTAGGTTTTGGTGCAAGACTCGGAGGTGAAGGAGTCACGTGACCTATGACTGACACACCAGAGTGCAAACTTATGACTAACACATTTTTATTTAGTGCTCCCTCTGTCCTATAATATAAGAACGTTTTTTACACTACACTAATGTCAAAAATATTTTTATATTATGGGACGGAGGGAGTAGGTGCCAAATGTTCAAGATAGTTTCCACATGACCTAAAAGTAAAGTGAAAAAATAATACCACAACTAGTCATAAAGATGATTACATGAGCCAATCACATAACCTATGACTGACACACCAGCCAAACAATTCTGAATCATAACTAAAGAGTGACAAAATTTGGCTTGATTTCGGCAAATCTTGTCAAAGTTAATCGTTATCGTTAGTGTCACATTACAAAGTGTTGACACCTGGACAGATTTCCATGTACCAAAGAGGATCACCCTCATCCTATTGTTATTTCTTATTTCTTAAAAGCTCTGCCGCCTTTGCATTAAGGAGAGAAATCAATCCTTATAAAACTCGATTGGCATGAGAGGCTTTTGCTATCCTTAAAAACAATAAAAAGTCATTAAAATTTATAAATCATCCAACGGAAAAACAGAACAATCAAAGATATAGGAGTGTGGTTCTCTAGGAAAAAAGGGGATTTTTTTGTGAATAAAAAAGGGTTTGTCTAACCACTGTGTTTTCGAGAGAGAAATATTCTTTTTTTAGAAGACGACAAAGAATTTTTTTTAGACAAGACAGAGAAATATTCTTTTTTTAGAAAGAGACAGAGAAATATTCGAAACAGCCAATGAGACCTGACCACGACCTGAAATCGGACCTGCACGGCCCCTACGGGCTACGGCCCTTATATATACTGACAGCCCAAATCCACCGTCTCCAAACCACCCACGCCGACCCGAGTCCACCAAATTCCACAGCGACCCCTCAAAAGAAAATCCACAGCGATCGGGGACGAGCAGCGCCGTACGCACGGAATCGCCGCCGCGTCGCATGGCCAACCACGGCGACCTCTCCCCGCCGGCCGACGGCGGCTCCCAGGAGGGTCGCGCATCCCGCCGATCCCGCATAGTATATGATCTCTGTCGATTAGTTAGGGTTCCACTTCCACTCCCAGGGATTTCGCCACGGGAGAAAGAAAAAAACTTTCTGCATCCGCTCGCTTAATAATTTGTCAAACTCTTAATATTATGATCTTATTTTATTAGCATACTAATATATTCTCCCTGTCTAATTTGTATGGACCAGCTGATTCCAGTCATCTACCAGTCACCATACAGCATGACGCCGCAGGTACATATGGCTTGTTTGATTGTTTCCCTATTTATTTAGGTTATTTGTTCGTCCTATTTATTTAGGTTAACGGCTGTTTCACCCCGCAAAACTGATAAACAATTAACGACATTCTGTGTGCAGGATCCTCCATGTTCATGGCTTTTTTACTACAGGCCAGTTCCTCTCGGAGGTTTTCGGGTAATTAGTACTGACTCATTTGGTCTCCTTTTGTGCCTTCACGCTGGGCTATAAATTGTTAACTAAAATCAGTTTCTGACTCTGGCTGATTAAGCAGAGGCCCGTGTACGAAGATGGGACGACAAGGGTGCTATGCTTGAGCCAAATGTTTTCTCCAGACCAGCTAGAAGACGACGAGTACTACCAAAAGTTTTACCGGAGGATGACGGCGGAAGGACAGAGATCCGGCGGTAAACTCAGGAGGACCGTCGTCCCACGGCCGGACCCCAGCGGCGCTCCTGTCGCCGGAGTTGGCAAGGTACTTGCGTACATGTGTCCTCCTGGTTTTATTTGGTGTGATGAGATGAGACATAGCGAAGAGGGGAATTAATCAACATTTTCGTTGCATTGTAGGTGTTTCTGGAATACGCCGATATCGACAGCGCAGCATATTCCAAGACGATGTTGCATTGGATGTGGTTTGAGGGGAGGCAGGTGTTTGCTGTGTTCTATCCCGAGGACAAGTTTGCTGCTGGGGACTATGATGGATAAAATGGAAATCTTACTTATCTTTATTGTAAGAATTATGTGTCTCAAAGCATACTTAAGCATAATATGTTTAAAGATCTGATTGATCATTAGTGGAATACAATAATATGTAGTATGTTGGAAAGACAGTAATGTTGCACGTACGAATAAGTTACTGGGTTTTACAAAGAGGATTTATTTACCAGCTTGTGATTGGTTAATAGGTGAGAGTGCCGGTCCACCCCCCGGGGAAACTGTAAAATCCCCCTTTTTGCAGGGTGTAAAAATCCCGTATTTGTCCGTACGGTTAGCATTTTTGTTCGAATGTTTACCCACAGTGGTAATTGATAGAAGTTCAATCGTATAGTTAGATGGCAATCCTAATGTTGATCTATAGAATTAATAGAATTTGCACTATATTATGATTGTGTTGCTCACAACCGCATGTATCAGGGACTCAAATGTGTAGAATCCATTAGAATGTCCTAAGCAGGGCCCTTTTCCAGAAATTCAAGGCGGGATGGAAATAAAAAAAAGGCCCAAAAAATTAAAAAAGAAAAATACCCAAGCCTCTATATCCGGGAGCTTTTCGCTCCAAGATTCACCCACTTGGGTGAAAGTGACTCTTGGGTAGGTTTGAATCTGGCACGTGTATTATTTTGGTACGTGGATGTGTAGAAATGAGTGGTGTGTCTAGGTTTTCATTTCAAATTTTTTGAACATGTGTGCAGCTTGGTTTGGTTCATTTAGTATTTTCTGTTTTGTGTGGGTCAAGTTCATCTCCTGGCAGATTTTTTGCTTCTTTGTACGAAATATGGATGGCTGCCGCTTTGGTGGGCTTCTCCAGAATTCCCCTCGCTGGATGTTTCCAGTCTTTTTTTTCTTTCTTTTCTTGGATGGACCTTGCATGCGGTGCTGGTCTGGTGCTTTATCTGAGTTTGCCCTACGTGTTTATCTTTTGTTGGACTGCCGCTGATGCATGGGTGTATGGGCGGTTGGTGTCGACACGCTGTCCGGCCGGTTTGTTGGTTGATTCTGGATTGCCGGTTGCCTTCTTCTTAGATGTGCATCCTTCACGTATAAATAAGGGGGTCCGCAGGATGCAGCGAGCAACGGCAGCACAAGAGGGCAGCGGCGGCAGGGGGCCCCCGCCTCATGTCTCTCCTTCCCTCCGTCTTTCTCCTTGATGATTCCTTTTTCCTGATCACTCCATTTCGTGCTGAGTTTATGATCCGTCGCAGGTGCAGAGATCTGGCAACACGACGGCGCCGCAGCGATGTCGCATAAGGGGAAGCAATATATCACACGCCGTCCGCCGTTGGAGGGATGGCTGCAGCCTGCATGGGCTTCTCTACCCCTCCCACCACCGCAACCTGCCGGTTCTTCACTTGCCCCATCGCGTGCCGGTTCTTCACTTGCCCCATCGCGTGCCGGTTCTTCACTTGCCCCATCGCCTGCTGGCCGATTGTGATCGCCAACCAGATCACTGCGGCATGCAAAGTGGAGACGGTGTACGGGAGGCATGTGCTATCACAACCAGATCACTGCGGCATGCAAAGTGGAGACGGTGTACGGGAGGCATGTGCTAACTGCGGAGGCCACGGCGGAGGAGAGGAAGCTATGACAGAACTCGGGCCACGGCGACGCGGCGTCGCCGTCATCTGTGTCATCAACGTCGTCGCGAGTGCATGCGATGATAATGTTTCCGAGCTCGAGCTCGCAGCTTGCCGCCGGCTCGATCTCACGCCTGCCTAGGCCATCCGCTGGGGGCACCACCCCACCTTTCACTCCCACCCGTACGTGCCTCGTGCTCGACCTGCCAGGCTGCCAGTCGCCCCGTGTTGCCTGCGCCTCGACCCGCGCCCACCCGGACCGCCGGTGCCCCGTCGCCCCGTGCTATCGAAACGAACGCGATATGGCGCCTCGGCTAGGCTACTGTCGAAGCGGACGCGATATGGCGCCCCCAGCTTCCCGTGTGCCCACCTCCGCGCAGCTGCAAGAAACTGAGCATACAACGACTGTCCAGCTCGCTCTTGGCCATGCACCCTGGCGTGGCGCCCCGTGAGCTGCCTCATGCTCGCGGATTGTATGTTGTAGACGCAAAAGAGGCGTCGTGTCTTTATGATCTCACGCCCGGCATCAGGGCCTCAGGGGACGACGAAACCGTAGCATGGATTTCGCCTACGCGAAGCGTCATGAGAGTGTGTCATGGCGCCTGGCGAGGTCGCCCAGAGCATGGTGCAGCAGGGCGCTTGCGAGGTCGCCACGAGCATGGTATCATCCGCTGTCTCCTCTCAGGAATTTGACCATCTCTTTTTTGATCTCATCTCGCTTCAAAAGATGACCTTGAAGGCTTAAGTGAGCTTTTCCGTTTCTCCTTTCCTTTTTCACTATAATATTCATTCAAGGTGAGTTGATCAGTGTTTATTATCTTCTTTTAAATTGTGACAACAACTTAGCGCACCATTAACAAAAATTATATGTCAAGGCTATTGACGGCACGCATACAAAAAACTGAGGGAAAATCAGCTACATTAAACTCCAAAAATGAACTCTTGAAAATTCTGGCAATACCTACCATGTTATACGCATGCAAGCAGAAAAAAATGGCTAGACCAGCCAGTAAGAGAACAAAATGGTCACCTATTCCTATGCAACTAGACACATGATCTACTACTCCCATGCATGTGGTCACATCAAGCCCAAAACCCATGCACGTGACGTGGTCATATCAACGCTAAAATTCATCCAGTGCATGCAGCAAGTAATCCCATATGGCCGGAAAGAGATAGAGATAGAGATATAAATCGTAGGTGCATGAAACAACCGTACCACACAGCGTCCCTAAGATTACAGATGATGGTTCTACATTTTCTAAAAAAAAAAAAGACCACACAAGACAAAAGAAAACATAAGAAGAGTATTACTAGCATGAAGCATCTTTTTTAATGCTAGCTGCTTACATTTTCAGCAAGACAAATTTAACCCCTTAAAAAAGCAAGATAAATTTAATTGAGGCTCTTTGTAGTTACATTATTTCTTGTGTACTTGGTCTATTTAAAAATATTTTGTAGACCCATCGTACTGTTAGAGCCTGGTTGGAGGAATTTTCTATGTATGGAAAATATATTCAGAGTGAGAGGCTTTTGAATCTTTATTTGAGTAGCTCATGTATTTTGGTGACTAGAATAATAGCTGTATTAGTGTTTTAACGGCTACAACGATATGAGAAATTTATAACTCTGTTTTTTGTCTCAGGTGATCGGATGACAAGCTACATCGCATATCTTCAAATGATGGCAATTCTGTGAGTGCTTCAATAAATAAATTCATTGACTTATACTCCCTCTGTCTCATAATATAAGAGCGTTCTTCACACTACATGAGTACATAGCAATCAATGTAGACTTTCACTAGATGTAATACGCAGATGGTTCTTTGCATAGTTCATGCACTTCTTTGTTCCCTGCTCTTGAGTTCTGGGTTGCTTAATCATACTTATCATGTTTCACATCAATGTTAACATATGGGGTGTTTTGGTCTCTAAGGTCATCGTAGATAAGAAAAGTCACACGACTATATGACATGCCTAAACAAATACTGGACCAACAGATCTAGCTCATGTTGCAAAAAGCCTCTTTATTAGAATTGGGATTTGAGAGCAGCATACACATTCATCTCTAGGCAAGAAGTTAATTTCTTTCAACTTAAACTGTTTATAAATTATAAGTTTATAATTATATTAACCAATTGGAGAAGGCAGAACTGCAAGTTGTATTGATTTAAATAAAATTTTCCGAGCAAAACTTGTTTCATAAATCATTGATAAGTACTCCCTCTGTCCCATAATGTAAGACGTTTTTTGACTCTAGCGTAGTGTCAAAAAACGTCTTACATTATGGGACGGAGGGAGTAATATTTATGCATTATATTTGGGGATTCAATGTGTGAACAGTTAACCACTAAAAAATCAATCAAAAGGATGCGAACAAACCAAGTTGTCTATCAAATATTGGAAAAAGAGAGTAAAAATGTGATATTTTCATTGTAGGCAATTTTAATGAGTAGCATAAAATATGGTCATGGCATTATCCGGTGATTATCTTTGGTTGGTATTCTTTGAGTATTTGGATGCAACTAAGAGTGTAACCTTTTGCAACACCTAAGCTTTCACATGTTTATGTAAATTTCAATTTCCGTGCCATTTAGGGCATGTTTATTTTCATACAAAAACTAGCACATAATTAGTTCATGATCATGGAGGAAATGTACAGTGGAAAAACCTCTACAAGAATGAATATCAGAAACATGTTGATGTGGGTAAAGCAAAATTTTCTTATGCTATGATGATCTTATCGGCCTCCTCTGCATATTCATGTGAAATATAACATGCATTTGGTTGACTAACCATCTCTCTCACCACAACCAGTTACTTCTGGATCCAGCACAAACACTCTCATGGTACAAATGAAACATCGACTACTATATATTTCTTCCCAAAGACAGATATAAACTATAAATGATTGTAACATGTTCGATTTACAGCATGGTGGTTCTTAGTATGAGAGTAGCAACATATACTTCCTACTTTGTAAAATACATCGATTTATGTGATGAATAAATCTAGGTTTTCCAACGGTTCTGCGTTGCTTGCCAGATTATAACCCCCACATTGCACACATACAACCTTCGTCTTAAATCCAAATTAGTAAAAGAAAGTAACCCAATTATTATCATGCAGCACATTTTCGTCATGATGCATCAATGGGGCGCGGTGTGCCGCCGCGCGGGCTTGGCTAGTAATATAACTAAGGCATACCTGCACTTTATTATATGAATTCAAGTTTGTTTTATTTTGTACTTCCTATGTTTCAAAATAAGTGTCTGAACTTTATACTAACGTTACTATAAAGTTGTACTAAGGTTAAGACACTTATTTTGAGACGGGGGGAGTACAATATTTAGACAAATATCAAATATAATGCTAAAAAGGAACTTAATGGTTCAATATTCAAATAAGAAATTACCTAATCAGTGTGAAAGTAATAAATTTTAGAAAGTACATTTGATCTGTAGCAAACTTAATTTCATCCTACTTCTAACCTAGCATCAAGGACATATTTATACCCACCGGTGGATGATCGGTCACCTTAGTTCCAGTTTAGCTACTGTTCATTTTGTTGAACTCCAAGAGAACCGATTGCTACGTACTCTTGAGAAACAAGATGTTGGACTAGCCACAGTGGGAGTAAATTCAGCAGTAACATCGAGTCCAACTCAGCAAATTTGGTTATGTGGCAATGAGTTAATGAGGAGAGAGGTAGTAGTAGTAACTTAGCTAGTTACTGTAACATCACATGTTCCAATGCAATATGAGTCTATAACATAATAAATGAAGCTCTGCATGTTACCACACTTATGTTACTACCCACTATGAAGGTAGTAACATAGTCTAGGGATATGTGTATGTTACTAGTGTATGTTACTCTCCATTGTGGCTAGTCTTATGGCGCCGGGGTATTAATGAGAGTGTTGGTGCGGCCCGGTGGCCAAGGGATAATTAGTTGGTATGGCCCAGCGTGTACTATTACCACTGGAATAGGAGAGTGATGGTGCGACATGTACTAAGACTAGTCACAGTGGGGAGTAACTTAGAGTAGTAACATGCATATGTTACTAGTCTATATTACTACCTCCATAGTGGGTAGTAACATATATGTTGTGTCATGCATCACTTCCTTTATTAGGTTGTAGACTCATATTTTCTTGATATGTATGATGTTATAGTAACTAGCTATGTTACCATATGCCTCTCTTTCTTCATTAATTACATGCCACATCATCTATTTTGCCTAGATAAGTGTGATGTTACCACCTATGTTACTCCCACTGTGGGTAGTTTAAGGCTGGTCATAGTGGGGAGTAACTTAGACTAATGTTATGCATATGACACTAGTCTGAATTATTACCTTCATAATGTAAAGTAGCATAATAGTAGTATCATAGATGGCTTCATTTATTTTTTTCTTGGAAAGTTCTATGTTACAGTAACATATTATGTTACCACCTCTTATTAATTACTTGCCACATAAGCAGAATTTTCTCGAAGTGCGCTATGTTATCATCTTAGGTTGTGCACCGTGACCAAGGCGGAGGGGAAAACGAGAGAACTTAATGTCTTTTTGCTAATTAATAGCATTGCATGCAATGAACTAACCACTGCATGTCATGTTTGTTAGTCTGAAGTCATTAAAAGCATGCACGACCTACATCTCTTATTGGTTGATACGTCATGAAACAAGAAACGAGAAGGGAGTTAATTACTGTGCCTAAGTGTTTTGGGTTTATTTTGTTTTCGTAAGGTGACTTACACACCTAGACAGAGGGAGTAGTTAAGTTACTCCCACTATGACTAGCCTAATATGTTACCATCACATAGCGTTTTCCAATGCAAAATGAGTCTACAAAGTAATAAATGAAGACATGTAGTACTATGTTATCACATATATGACACTACCCACTATGAAGGCACTAGTAACATAGACTAGTAACTAGTCTATGTTACTCTCCACTATGACCAGCCAAAGTCGAGGCGCGGATACCAACGAGGGTCTGGTCGTGTCTATACTTGGACAACTCACCCGACTGCATGCGCACCAGGCAGACGAAGCTCGTGTCGTAGTGGTGATGTGTGCGGCCCGCACATTAACCAAAACCTCGCGCCTCCATCTTAGCCTCCACGTTTTAAACTTTTCAATCTCAAGGCCAAGGAGCAACGTGAAATCTATGATAGAGCCAATCCGATGGTTGAGAACACTACAATTCGTAGCTACAGATGCGTGTGTAAAAGAGGACGAGTGCATGCGTGCACCTCTTCTCTTCCTGTATAACGTAGACCTAGGGAGCAGTGATGGTGCGTGCGAGAAGTCTCGAGAGATAGGTGTAATGCGTCTGAAAAAGACTAGTCTATAGCTCGCCACGAGGCTATTCCTGTCGAACGCAAGCGTAAGATATGTATCCGACAGTGCCAGCTTTTGCACGTACACAATAGTAGAAAAAGAACTAGTACCATGGCATATGCTACACCACGGCCGAGAACACGTGCCCACGTTACGCCATCTGGGGATAGTGTCGCACTTCGAAACTAGAACCATCAATAAATTTTGAGTGTGTCTCGTCACATTCCAAATTACTACTACTACCACGCTATATTTAATTAAAAATCTGTTCACACCGATCACAACCTAAACGGTTTCCCACTTAGGAGCGTATTAGTAGTACTTGGTTATAAATACTACTATGCCAAGATGACTGCACATTCCTCCTCAACTCCTCATCCACAAAAAACAATCAATCCATGGCCAGCGTGAGTTCTGGGTCGAGGGATTTCCACCAAGGAGAGGCGAGCATGGAAGATGAAGCACGAGAGATGTCCCGCCTCGCCGCGAAAGCAGCCGACATGTCCAGCCGCGCACCAGTAGTAGCACAGAGGTCCCGCCGCGCCGCCGAAGCAGCACGGAGGTCCCACCGCATCGTCGATGTAGCTGACTGGTCCGGCCACGTCGCGGAAGCAGCAGAGATGTCCCGCCGCGGCGTCGAAGCAGCACGGAGGTCCCGCCGCGCCACGGAGGCCTGGGAAAATTTCTCGCGGGCAGGCGAGGACTCTTACAAGCGCATGCATGCGATGGTCCATAGCCAGATGGATCAGATCTCCGGCTAGGCGAGGTTGCAGGACGAGGCTACTAGCGTCATCTGGCAACTAGGGGAGGGCAATGCGAAGCTCCGGGGCGAGCGCGACCTGTTGAGGGCGAAGATCGCCGAAAGGGCGAAGAAGGTTGAGGAGACCGCTGCCTTGTTGCAGAGGACGGGCGTCATCGTCAAGAAACTTATGGACGAGAATGCCATGCTCCGCATCGAGGGCAACAGGCTGGTGGAGGAATCCATGGATGCTGCCAAGCAGCGTAT
>NW_024120271.1:0-12247 GCF_003073215.2 Triticum urartu
GCACACCCCCCCCCCCCCCCCTATCTGGGTGACTGAAGATGACCACGGCATTCGCGTAAAGCGTAGACGCCAGCAAACGAAGTGTGAGGCGCGTGACTACGGAGCACCCCGAATTCCCTGGCCCTGGTCAAAACAAACTGTTGAGGGTGTCTATCACCAACACGAACATGGGGGATAGCAGGTCACCATGTCGCAATCCCTTGTGGCGCCATATCAGCGGCCCCGGCTCACCATTGTGCTTCTCGAGGACGGCAACCCACTCACGGAAGCGTCCAAGTGAGGCCCAAAGCCGATCCTACGCCGCACCTCGAAGAGCAATGCCCAAGACACCAAGTCGAACGCGTGAGAGATGTATATTCAGAAGAGGCCCAAAATTATTTTGACCGCAGTAGAAATCATTGCCTGGAAGTGTATTGGTTAGAAATCATATTTCCATAGGGTGGTAGCAGAGAGGGATGCAGGCAAGTTTGTATTATGTGAAACCATGATCCCGACTACATGCCTGTTTTTCAACAGTTAAGGGTTCACTGTCCAAACACTACAGCTACACTTTTTTTTGGTTGGTATAATGTTCTATAATATACATGTATTAGGACAAAGCAAAATAGATCTAACTAAATACATGATTACTCTGGGTTTTTACTCTATCCTTCCTACCTACTAAGATGTGCTGTTTGCATTTTGTCTCTTGCAGCCATTGCAGTTAAAGAAAAATTAGAATCTCTTTGTAGAGAATTTCAGCGTCAAAACAAAATGTTAAAGGTATGTTCAGTTAGTTCTGAGATGTGAAACTAGTATTCATAAGTATTTTGCACTTTTGTTCAACCGTGATATATTTTAGGTCTGTGGTTCAGGAAGAGTGCCAAAGGGTGTCAACAGAGGGGCAGAACTTTCGGATGGAGATGTCCGACAAATTCGAGAATGCTATGAAGGTCAATGATACATTACATGACAGTAATCTGAAATAAATATTTATGAATGTCCTTTTTAATTTCATTACCTAAATACATATTCTATGGGATTGGCTGCCCCCCATGAAAAGGGGATAGCCAGCCAGCTTGATCCCTGTATTTGACTTGGTCATTAAATGGAGTACTTTTTATCCTTTATATACCGTTATATTTATGATATTTTATTGGCTGTCAGTGTCAAGCTTGAGGAGCAGAAAAACAAATGCATTTCTCAGTTTGAAGAGAACAATTCGTAAGACTACTAAGCTTAGGCATGTCTTCAGTTTTAAGAGTTTCAATAATTGAAACAACCTTGATTCACAACAAAGTTACATACGTGATGATGGCTGCTATTTTGTAGGCTGAGAAATAAACTCAAAGACCTTGCTGATCAATATAATATCATTCAGCAGAAATATGCTCATCAGGTATGCTTGACCAGTATCTCCAAGGATCCAATACTGCCACAAGCCCACAACAATGATTTATGTGTTGTTTATTGTACTTTCTATGAACTTTTGTTTCTCGTTGGCTCGTCACACATGCAGCTGAAAGAAAAGACGCTGGAACTTGAGCTTGCTGATCTGAAAATTCAACAGCATCAAGCGAAAGCAGCTCAAGAACATGCCCAAATGGTATTGTATGCTGAGCAAGTTTCTCAACTTGTCACTACTGAGAAGAACCTGCGGGTGCAGCTAGCTGCTGATGGTGAAAATTTTCAGCAGTTTCAGGTACTTTTGCAGAGAAAATCCTACTCTTAACTCTTAATTCTATTGCTCCAGTTTATCTTAATGGTGGATTTCCCCTCCCCCAGTAGATGAGCACATAAACAGCATTCCAGCTTATCCATTTTAATGGGGATTATAGGTGTAAATGTTGTGTTCCATTATATCGTTTCAGGATGCCCTGTCAAAAAGCAATGAAGTGTTCGAAACTTACAAGGAGATGGAACAGGTTTTTACCCATCTCACTTCACACTCATCACTGTGTCTGCTATTCTGCTTTGAACCTTTCTTCTTATTAATTGCTCTGCCTACAGAACTTAAAATTTATTTTGTTATCTCCACATTAGATGGTGAAGGCGATAAAAGACTTCAGGAAGCAAAATGAAGCCCCGAAGAACAAGTGTGAGAATTCAGATATTGCTCTTGTGAAGCTCATTGAGGAGGTAATGCATGCATTATACAAACTAATCAGGATGTTCGAAAACAAGCGCACCTACCTGATCTTATTTGTTTGAAGCTATAGCCACATGCTTTTGATAGCTCATATTAATCTCCTTTAATACCATACCCGTGTGTGGTATCACCTTATTTATTTTTTATGGTTATGCAGTTTCATCTACCTTCGCTTGCATACTAGGAGAATTTTGTGCAAGTTGGTACGCATGTTGCTAACTTAGAACCTATTTTTGGTCATGCGTGCAGCATGAGGTGATGAAGAAGCAACTAGACAAATATAAGAATCAAAAGGACAAACTCGAGTCCCTGTGCCGGTCGCTGCAGGCAGAAAGGAAACAAAGCCCATCTGTCAGTATTCCTAATGATGCCTCTAACCAAGAAGATGTTACAAGTCAGAAACAAAGCCCATCTTCCAGTATTCCTGATGACGCCTCTAACCAAGAAGATGTTACAAGTCAGCAGCCAGAGGTATAGCGTTTTGGTGCTTCATGGTGCATACCCTTGGTGCTGCTGCTCTCTATGGTATAACTCGGCGAGATTTTCTGAATCCTGGCAAACGGATATAAGCGATACTTTTACCCTGCTTTGCTTGTGATTTTCTGGGAGCTGTGGTATGTGTATATCACACACCCAACCGAAACTATTTGCCTAAATATCTCATCGTTTGAGCAATTTCAGAGTGGCTTTGGTTTCTTGGTGCAAAGAGCTGTTGAGTTCGAGTTTGTAACCAGACCAGCGTTACAATTTGTTCCTTTTTCGTGTGATTGGATGGTAGAACATCAGTCTTTTAGAAACAAACCGAATGTGTGCACTGGTGAACTGATCAACATTCTGTGTTAAGCAAGTTTTATACTTATATTAGCGAGGAGTGTTCTGTCACTGTGTTAAGTCAGTTTTATACTTAGTACTCCCTCTGATCCATGATAAGTGTCGCAGCTTTGAACTAAGGTTGAATCGGGGTGTACTTCATATGGAAGAAATCAAACAATATATACTCCTGGTATCCAGGGAGATAAAAAGAAGGTGAATGGGAGCGGTCATTTTTTTTTTGCCACGGCTTTTACAATTGTCGTTTCATGCTGAAATCTTGCAAGCGCTGAAAACTTTTGTCAATGTTTATCACTAAAAATATTCAGACTTTTTTGTAAATATTTTTTGGTTTTACTGTTCATCCAAGGTCATTTGAGCTCGGGACTAGAAGAGTACTTTGGAGGTAAATGTTTTTACATTGTTTTTTTGCTTGAAAAGCCGAACGCATTCAGCTTGTATAGAAAAACTAGCTAACTACTTGTTCGTTCCTATAGATAAAATAAACTAGAGGCTGGGGCGTGCCCATGGCGCGCCTCCTGAGAAGTACCCTCTGCGGTGCCATGTAGGCATGCGCTCTTTACGGTACCTTTTCGTTAATTGGTGATAGATGTTCAGATATCTCTCCCTAATAATAAAACATGGATTGACTTTGTCAGGTTCACCGTCACAATACGCTTCTTCCTGTGAATTTACACTTTCAGTTTTTTCTGCCTATGTTATTTTCTACATCCGAGGTGGTACTATTTTACCTGCTTATCTTTATTTTTACCTAATATTTATTAAAAAACAGAGGCACGTTTGATCTGGGTCGGTCATTTATTTTTGGCTAGATTTTAGTTGACCGGTTCAATCATTGACCAGTTCAATCGTGTTCTGCCTCAACCCATCGAAGACATAAATGTTCGTGTCTGTTTCGTACACACACGCACGCGAACCTTCACATTGCTTCTCCGGATTTCTTGGAAACGAATCTACCCATCCAGTTGTTTTTTTCTCGTGATCCCTTACAACATGGTCTACCGGTTTGGAATCGAACACAATAACCATCGCCGCCGCCTTTTCTGCCGTCTCCCATAAGTATTGGCTTGTGAGAGAGAGAAGAGGTGTTGAGGGGTGGATCCGTGGAGCGGAGGAGCAGCCGAATAGTACGCAAGCGAGGGTGATCCCACGGGATAATTCATCCGGGTACGAAGTCACGTCGAGGCGATTTCTCAAAAAAAGTCACGTCGACTCAACTCGATCGAGAGAGTCATCCTGCTCTGACGGCTGCCATTAGGACCAATTTAGCCTATCGATTCGCTGACGATCGATCGCAAGGCAGGCCGATGAGGAAGGAAGGGCAACGCGTTATTTTTGGCTGGTCGCTTCGAGGAGGCGCGAGGCCACGCTACAGCTTCTATCGCCATCCCCGTCGTCCGCGCCGGCACCCCTCCCCGAAGTGCCTCAATAACGACCTCCCCACCAGGCCGCACATCCCGTCGCTCCCCGCCGGTCTGTACCGTAGCGACCTCCTGCGCAACGGCGCCCCTCCCGACAAGGCAACGATGCCCACCTCCCACATTGACCTTCAATGGCGTTGGCGGAGTCCTGCACCGAGACCTGCACGAAAGTGGGTAAGCAGCTGCTCGCCAAGGTCGCACTAGCACCACCCTGACCACACCTGCGCGAAAGCAGCGCTGAAGTGGCCTTCTTGGGAAGGAGAAGGGAAGGTGGAAGATGGAGGCAGGGGATCGTGCTTAGAGGTGTCGTCGAGGTGGCCAGAGCAGATGAAGATGAACTATGCCCCACATCGATTGGGAGGTTCGATGGGATAGACACAGATGACCGGCCGATCTTAGTTGGAGGCGGTGGCTGGTGAAGCCGCTCAGAAGCCAGAGCGATGGGAACATCTGCAAGGAAGATAACGATCATGAGAGAACTAGGTGGTGCTGTCGTAGTGGGCACCTGCCACTATATATGCTGTCGACGATACGTGTCTGACTCTGATCATCAATACAGACCACATGCAAATCCAAAGGAAGACACTAGAAACACACACGTGTAGGCTCTTTGCAAAGGAGAAACCCCTCCTTTGTTTTGTACATTTGATACATGAGAAGGTTGATTCCAATACTTCCAGAAATAGTCTCACCTCGCTTCCCTATAACCAATATATCTCATTTATATACGCCCTTAATTTCCTGTGTATCAGAAAATCTTCTCGGAGATCACACAGATGAATGAGGAAGGAAAGAGAGGCTAATTAGAGAAGAAATAAAGAAGGAAAGAGCTAATTACACAAGAAGTAAAGAAGAAGAAAAAGGCTAACGATTTTATATGTGGGATGGGCTATATGCGCTGTTGCATATACTTTAACGGCAGAAAAATAAGGAAGTGATGCGCTGCATAAGACATTGACGTTGGTGATTATGACCCTGATCGATGAACGAAAAAATAGGAAAAATATAAGAGGACCAGAATATTTTGCTGTTGATCGTTTTTAACTGAAGTTTGATGATTGTTTATGTCCTTTACAGACTGCTTCTATTTTTTTTTATCTAACTTTACAGACTGCTACTATACTACGACGTAAAAGCCGGAAAGGAAACGGACATCAGTCCAGTTAAGATTACAGAATGTTGAAATAACATGTATATACATGCTACCACACACGGGAAGCATATATATCTGAACGTGCTATGAAGTATACAACGAAGATTTACATACGAAAGCAGAATACAAAACAATTTATTTTCAGGCGCAGCTTATCTCACCTAGATACACGACTGCGTAATAAACCTTTGTTGCCAAAACATAGACATTTAGAAGTCATGGCCATAGAGTCTGATCTCCGTGAAGTTGTTGTTCCGGACAAGAAAATATGTGCCATGCTTAACGTCCCTGAAGGTGGACGTGCTTCAATCATGTTATGGTTGAAGGATCAGCATTGCGCATACATATGATCAAAGAGAAGAACATGCACGTTGCTCATTGGTGGGTTACCTCAACAAATCTAATTTGGCTGTAGTGGTTAGTGTTTTGCTTTTATTTTATTTTAAAAAAAAAGTGTGCGTATTTGAAGGAAACTTTCAAAATGGGTTCCTTTAGCCAATTGAGATAAAAAGTTATGATGCATATATTGATAACTTTAACAATAACACGTACATTCAACTGGACGTAAACGGTAATTCCTCATTCTGATGTTTACTCATTAGCGAAGCACAACCCACAACTCCAACAATGAAGGCATTTCCCCCCTCAAAAGAAAAGATCAATGCATCATTTATTGGGCTTTATTTTTGCAAAGATGGCTGGCTTAGAACATAGTGATTGAATTAGGAGTGTTGGAGAAGTCCGATGAATTTTTATCCCGTTGCAACGCACGGGCCATTTTCCTAGTAAGGCATAACCCTCCTAGACGTACATGTGCATATGGGGTGCCAGGGAGTAAATTGCAAAAAACCACCATAATTGGGTCGAAGTTTTCAATGCTTCAGAAAAAAAACCACCGGAAAACATGCATTTTGGTGGATGTTTGATGACATTTGCACAATTGTGGTGGTTTTTTGCAATTTACTCGGTGCCAGGCATAGGCAAACGCCCATTGCTCTGCTCCTTCTGTCAGCGTGTGACAGAAGTGATGCATAGAACTGCCTTGCTTTTGATATGTAATGAAAAGTCACTGAGCTATACAAATGCATTACTTGTAGCTTTGCATTATAAGAAACACACAACAGTGAGAATTGATCCTTTTTACATAACCGAAAGATGTGGACACGGAAGTTAAGTGGAACTGAATAAGTTTGCTGGCATGATATTTGCACAATCTGTTTGACAACAATCCTGAGATATGCTTTGCAACACTATCTTGATGTAGTAATTATGGACAACGCACACAAAAAATTTAACGCGCATAAGATGGAGAACGTCATATGGAGAATAGGTAGCTGCCAGCTTTTTAACCAAAATTATCAGCAATGTAAAATCTCTTATATTTCTATAAATGGGATAATCTGCACACTCAAAACCAACGCTCATGTGTACTCCTCTGTATGGTAAGTATGAGGAGAGCCATTCGGACCTCACCAAGTTACTCTACACGCGAGAAATTCTTGTGCAGCCTAAAGAAACTGAAGTGCCACTCTCTTTTCTGCATCTTTCTTGGTCGCACCTAAATGCAACGGAACCATGGCCCTGGTGTAGATATGTAACCCATCATTTAGTAACAATCAAACTCAATAGTAATATTTATGTTATATGTAAAAAGGCATCAATGCCATAGTTGTACGAACCATGACACTTGTTTTGGAATGGAGGGAGTAGGATAGGCTGTCCACATACTTTAGTCTACTACCCCTATAAAAGCACGAAAGGGCGGAGAACCAATTCATCATATCCATCAAATCATGTGATCTGACGGTCTACATTGCTCCAACGTACTAAACGTGTTTTATGCTTTAATTACCCACCATGCCATTAGCCTGGCCGCTATCCTCTACTGTCTCTTTCAAAGGAAAACACAAAAAACAAAACCGCTGCCTCCCGCTAACTAGCCACTAATCCAATGCACGCACGCATCACGCACGTTTTCCTCTAAAAACTAATCCCACTCAAATCACGTCCCCTCGGTCTCGATACGATCTGTCTTGGCAAAATGCCTCCACCTCTAGGACGTCCTGCCGGGTCGGCCGCCGCTTCACGCCGGAGGGCGCCGTTGGGGCATGTAGTGCCGCCTGCCGGGAGATGCCGTGGCCGTGTATGAGGACCAGCTGCCCCGGGAGTGGCCGTGTCCGCTGGCAGCCACGCCGGAGGGCGTCATTCGTCGCATCGCCTCCTTGATGCCGGCCAAGAGAGATCAGGCGCCGCTTGCCGGTGTAGCGACGGAGGTCCTTCCGGTCTCCATAGGGCACGCATGGCGTCCTCCCCAAGGCGGGAGCAGACGCCATCACAAGGGCCTCTGGAACAGCACCGGTACACATATATATCAAGACATCAAATTCTTCTCTTTTCTGTTTCACAAAGATTGCAATTGACATTGTTGTATGTGGTTTTACCTGCAAGTGAAGTTCTGATCCCTCTGCTGGAGTCCATGGAGATGAATGTGTAAGCGTAGTACGGGGTCAACCCTGACAGGGAGGTGCTGGAGATCTTACAAGCTGAATCCAAGGCCAAGCAGGTAATAGATTTACAGTAACGTCATACCTGTTAAATTAACCTACGTTTGATGGATCGTTGGTTCATATCTAGGGGATATCAAGATGGATTGGAGTGTTTGTCTCCATTGAATTTTCTGCTGTTTGTGTTGATTTGAACCCTGAAATTGATGCATTTTGTTACCATTATGAAAATAGAAACCGAAGACTGGAGCACAAGCTAGCTAGCTTCTTCGTGCATGCTGCTACCTGCTAGCTAGCGACTACAGTTTGCAAATCACGGCCTTGCACTCTGTTTATGCGATGTCTGCATATGTACGAGATGCATGCACTTGCTTGCTGAGTTGCACTCCAGGCGTATTGATTATAGGTCACCTTATGTGCAGGTACGGCCAACCACGAGCCCACACATACAGATTGAAGATTGAAGAATGGCATGAAATGTTACCGTCTGTTGGTGATAGTGCCTTGCATGATTTTAGGACTTAGTGGATACACTGATCTAAATTTGATAGATGTTTCTTATTTAGTTTTTGTTTCAAACGCATGCTTTAATTGATGAACACTGTTACTAAGGAAGGTCTTGTTCCAAATGCACATGCCTTCCATGTTTAACTCTGAATAGAATGAACTGCACTTGCTACAACTAGACTGAACTGAATGTATAGAAACATGTACAGGTTCCCCTATCCCGCTCGCCCCTCCGGCAATGGTCCAGCCACCCGACCACGGATCCAACATCTAACACGTGAATCCTCGCCGTCCCCATCCTCAACGAAGCTACAGGGAGCAGATTTTGCGGAATCTATCCTTTTGTGTTACATTTGTTGCCATCCAAATATTTTGCACAGACACCTTAAATTTTGCTGCGTGTGAGCTACGCTAATTTAAATTTACATGACATTTTAATTTCATATTTCGAATTAAGATGCCATCAGCACTTCTGGTTGTGTTAGCTCTACTCCACTTTGTCATTTCTTTATGTTTGGATTGGCCATATCTTAATGTCCATTATTGCTAACATTAGGAATTATATGCACATGAAGCTGAATTACAACATGGAAGACTTTGATGAAGATATACATTTTATATTTAGAAAAGATATGTAATAAGTCCTTTTATGTTCCCTCAGTAGTTATTCAATGTACCAAATTTATGAAATTTCAATTGATCAAGGGAGCATTGGTCTAATTTAAAAGAAGATTAGTAGCTTATTTGGTTCACGTATATTTTGAAGGGGCGGAGAAAATTTCTTGCTGAGCTTTTATTGTGTGCTGCACGTGCAAACTTATGTAATTAAAACTGTTGTGTTTTTAGTTAGGAATAGATGTATCCCGTTGGCATGAAACTATTTTCGATCTTCAAAACGAGCATTAGTAAAGACGTGCGTTGCACGTGCAAACTTACTAGTACAACAAAATGTGCGACTAAATATGCAGATGTAGGATAAACTGTCTGACATGGCACAATGTTCAGAATTTTCACAAACACAAGTAGAGCAGAAAGTCAGAACAGGTCTGCTGAAGCGCTTGTGACCATCAAAATAACTATCTCATAGTTGGCGCTGCTTCGTCAAACATCCACAACGACACTGTATCAGTAATTCAATACAGGAACCAGAGAAAAAAATGTGGCAGGGAAAAAATATGTGCCAATAGAAGAAATTATAACACTTGCTTGTAAAGCACGGATGATTTCTTTGCAGACAATATTTGTAGTAGTATTTGTTGGAACACCACGGATCATCTTCTGCTAGAATTTCCAGTCCTTTCAGGGATGAAACTTGCAAAACATCAACATATAATTGCCCATGAGAAAACACCCGGTTCTGAAATAAACACGCAGTTTGGAAAGTGCTTGCTCTTGACTCTTATTGATAGTCATCCCATAACACAAACAAACAGAAAATTGGCAACGGCGAAGAGTAAACCGCCATTTGGTACTTGGTGCATTCAGGCAATCCTAGGGATACAAATACACTGACCTTTATTAGTTCCAGCAATAACTTCATCTTTAAATATTCTTTCATCAAGCCTTGTGAGTAGTCAGTCCAGAATACCTAGATCATGCAATCACAGACGGGCCATTCTGTACATTCTTGCCCACACGAGTCATGGAAGCATTAAGATGAAGAAATAGCTACAAAGTATAAAAATTAGACAGCCTATGGAAGCTAAACCTCAATACATATGACCAATATTTTCGCCATTCCTCGTCGATGGACTTTTTTCCTTGTCTAAGATGCCACTGGCCCAGTACAGACACACGCGAATGCAAATTAGTATCAGGTGGATTATTAAACACAACTATGTAGGCTGATGAAAGTGTGGCATGATAAAAAAATCTCTAATCATTAATCAATGTGCACTATGTCACTAAATGAGGCCCATGTAAGTTACATTGTGAAATCATTGTTACCAATGATGCATGTGCTTGCCATCAATGTCCACTATGCCTACTCTGCAGCAAGATGTAATGATCTAAAAGCTTTAGCTGCACCTAAAGTTAAAATATATGCAATGATCTAAAAACTATGTGGAAACACCTTCAACCGGACAATATTCCTCACTATTAAAATTTCAAGTTACATTGCGCAGAAAAATATGAATGACATAAAATGGCTTCGTAAAGCTTTCAGTGCCTGAATGTACTACCTCCTTTCCCTTTTGATCTTGTCAATGAACCAATTTTTCCTGAAGATGTCACACGGGCACAGTGTTACCACTTCGAATATTTAAAAACTCAGAGTTGCACCGTACAATTGATGGTGAAGCAGCAAGAACAAATGTGTTTGACCTTATGAATTATTCATATGAGATACAGAAACAACATGCATAGAGCATATACTATTGTGCCTTGACAAAGATCTTTAATTAGTCTATCGATTTCAGCTGTAACACTATTTTTTTCCTTTCATCTTGAAGTGCATTTTTCTGCTTCAAAAAGTCATTATGATTCTTAATTTCTTATGGTTGTTTGCAAAAGTAAACTCTAGCCTGCCTGACAAAACAAAGTGTCAATCCTCTCTTATCAGAGACCTAGACAGAACCAACGAGAAGGAGAAGTAAGAAATTTTCACAAAAGCAGAGTCAAAACGTGCTCCTACTGGATTTCACCGAGCACGGCAGCAACGTCAAGCAGAGAGGAGCACCTGGTGTTGGCAGGAAGGAGCGAGTCGTTGGGTTCGGGCGATCGGGAGAGGAGCACCTGTTTGTTTGAACTGAACTTTTTGTTTGCTTGTTCTGAAATGTTCAGTTCAGTTCAGTTCAGTTCATCTCTCTCTCTCTCTCTCTCTGATGATGTGCCTAATGAATTAATCTGCATCTATAACCCGCATGTGACATGCCGAATCAACAATAGCAGTAACTATACAAAGCAACCGAGAGTAACTAACGACGCGTTTGGTTCCGCAAAAAAGGCGCGGCTTCCGATTACACCGACTTCCAAAACCGCAGCTGGCGTTTGTTTCGCGCACGACGTTTTCCATAGCAGCGCCTCCTGATACATCACTTCAGAAAAGCTAAACCGCCCGATCGGAGGGGATTAGAAAAACAGGACTCGGCCGCACCAACCAAACAATGGACGTATTGCGTAAAATTAATCGGAAGCGGCGCTTCCTGATACGGCGAAGCGAATGCGTTACCGGGGCCGAACCAAACGCGTCGTAACTGATGAGTGGAATGACAAGCAAGTACCTTAACACCATGGGGCTGTAGTCCATCCACCAAAAACATGGGAGGAATACGGTGCTGTGACTTTTGACACCTCAGGAGGCTCCCATGTCATCCCCGCAGGCCTACTGCCCTAGCGAACAACAAGCAAGGTGGCAGGTGAACATCCGCTGGCACCCCAGCGCCTCCTTCCTTCTCCGTTCACTGCCTCCTCCTCCTTGACCCTGCCTCCGCCGAACGACAAGCCCGATTTGGCCGTTGGTTCCGATAGAGAGGGATATGGCCACAAGGGTGAGGACTGAGCCTCGATCGGACCCAACGGCGAGCAAGCAAGGAACCTGAGGTAGTAGTGGAGGTGATGGAACTCGTCGAAGTTAACATCGACGTGACGACCGTCCACCACCAGCCGCCGTAGCTCCACCTCCACCTCAGCGGCGCCCGCGCCGGAGCAACTCTTTGCGCGTGCGCTAGCTTGACCCACCTCGCCGCAGCACATGAGATAA
>NW_024120272.1:0-12290 GCF_003073215.2 Triticum urartu
GGTGGCAAGGCGGGGGCGACGGCGGAGAGCAGGGCAGGGGCGAGGGCAACGACACGAGATGGGGGAGAAAGTGAAAACGAGGTCATTTTCACTCTCAAGGGGTAAAGCCTAGATGTTCATTGTTAGTGCTGGCGCAGGTGACGTTGCCAATGCCAGCACTAGGTTTTTAAAATAGGGTCGGCCACATATTCATGGATGGCGTTTTGAGCGACGACATGCATAATACAGATATTTACAACGACACAAACTCTTCTCGTGG
The DNA here is from genome assembly GCF_003073215.2 of Triticum urartu. NCBI lineage: Eukaryota > Viridiplantae > Streptophyta > Magnoliopsida > Poales > Poaceae > Triticum > Triticum urartu. The sequence continues at coordinate 260 of NW_024120272.1, forward strand.
TTCAGAGTACATAAATATGGTACAATTAATTTAGGGTACGTGTACGTACGTACATAATACACATAGCTAGAAAACTTGATACACATATGAATCATGCAGTATGACGTTGTTTGACAACCCACTCAACGACGGTTTGGGTCTTCTTAATCTTGCTTCAGTACTTCGGGCCAGCGCTATGACTCTTTCTCAGGAAGGGACGTCCTGTCACAGGCAAGGTAGTTCTGCTCCTTCTAGTGGTGCAGTCATGCTCTTCATACATCTCCTCTTCTACTGGGTCCACACCAAATTGATCATAGTCATCCTCGTTGGCGACTTTGTCCATCCCGACGATGCTCCTTTTGCCTCTCTGGACGACAACATGACTCAGCTTTGAATGGTCAGTTAAATAGAAGCATTGTGCCACATCCTTAGCGAATACCCAAGGCTCATATTTGGCAGTGATTCCTTTCACTCTTTTTGCACCAGTAGGTTGTGCTTCGGGCAGATACATGGTAATGAAACCACGTTCTTCATGCTCGATGTTCTTCACCCATCTGACCCTGAACAATGGCACCATGTAATCTTCGCTGTATTCAAGTTCCCATATGTATTTGATCCTGCCATAGTATCTATTACTCTCATTCTCGGTCAACTGCAGCATCGTCACACCTGAGTTCTGGTGATCACAGTTTTTGTCCTTCGCCTCAGTATAGAATGTGTATACATTTATATCATATGATTGGTATGTGGCGACAATGCAAGCAGGGCCTACTGCTAATGCATAGATGAAATTTGCATTGGCTATACCGGTTGGCAGTGGTTCGCTTTTTGAACTAGGAAGCAAATTTGGAGTTGTGCTCTCTAATGATCAGGGCCTCGGTCCTTTGCCTCCCTGCCATTCCGTGCTCTCTCCTTAAGGTCTCCTTGTGAGTTTGCAGCCAAGGACTGATTATATTTGCATGTTGTAACACTACTGTGTGCGCTCTTTCGAAGTCGTCTTGGCAGTTTTTTATATCCAGATTTAAATCACGCTTCAGCTGTGAGTGACCCACTCCTTCGAACCTATCAGCATGTTTCTTCAAGGGTAAACCAAGAGATTGATCATCATTTATGACATTCTTGCAGAATGATATACACTCCTCGATTAGATAGTCCTGGACGATGATTCCATCCGGACAGGCTTTGTTACAAATGTATCCCTTCAAAGCTCCATTCATCCGTTCAAACGGGGACATGGTACACAAGAATGTGGGTCCAAGGTCTTTCACCTCCGCAACAATTTGAACTAGTAGATGGACCATGACATCAAAGAATGATGGTGGGAAATATATCTCAAGTTCACATAGTATTGAAATGATCTCCTCTTGTAGTCATGTCAGATGCCGCACACTAATCGACTTTCGAGACATAGCGTCGTAAAAGTTGCATAAGTCAATGAGTGTGTTGCAGACGCGATCGTCCATTATTATCCCTCTAAGAGCTATCGTAAGTAATTGTGTCATCATCACATGACGGTCATGCGACTTCATTTGGCTAAACCTTTGCTTTTTCGAGTAAGATACCTGCGTATGAGTCCCAAGAAGCTGGAAGGAACTTTCATGCCGTCGAGGCATTTGAAAACTTGAGAAAACTCATCCTCGTCGAGAGTGAAGCAAGCTGGGGGGCAATAATCATCTTTTGTTTTGGACATAGTTTTGCCCTGGGCTGACTCGTTGGCGTTGGCTTTTTGTCCTTCACCTTGCCCTTGGTTGTAATGGACGATGAGGGTTGAAGCTCTTTCCTAATACCAATATCTTTCAAGTCTTGTCTAGCCCTCGGACCATCTTTACTCTTTTTTGGCATGTCAAACAGTGTGCCAAGCAAACTCTCGCACACATTTTTTGGGATATGCATCATATCAAGAGAATGAAGCGTACTGAGTAGTTTCCAATACTCCAAGCCCTAGAAAATAGACTTCCTTTTCCATACTTTTAGCGGCGTTTTCTTAGACTTCTTTCTTTTCTTTCCTGCCTTAGGGCAATCTTTGCAATTCATTAACATTTGCAAGATTTCTGCTCCAGGCCTCTTACGCGGTGGCCCTCGTGTCTCATCAGTGTTGCTGAATAGATCCCCACGAGTTCTCCACTCGTCATATTTGTGAAGCCACCTTCTATGGCCCATGAACATTGTTTTGCTACTGCCATTTTTTGATAGCTACCGAAAATATGTTTCATCCATACATTTAACACAACCACAGTGTCCATGGCACGCCTGTCCGAAAATATATCTGTAACCCAGATAGTCATGAACGGTCATGAGCAATGCTGCTCTCATGTGAAAATAATTTCCTTTGCTAGCATCCCAGGTTTTGACCCCTTCGGGCTTCCATAATATTTCTAGCTCCTCCTTCAATAGCTCAAGATATGTGTTGATATCATTTCCAGGTTGGGTTGGCCCTTGAATTAGCATAACCATGTGTATGTACTTTTGTTTCAAGCAGAGCCAGGGCGGGAGGTTGTACAACCATACAAATACGGGCCATGTACTTTGTGTGCTACTCTAGTTGCCAAATGGATTTAGTCCATGACTACTGCACCCAACCTAGGGTTTCTTGCTTCAGCTACGAATTCTGGTTCTAAATTGTCAAGTGCTTTCCACTGACAACCATTTGTGATATGTCTCAGAATCCCATCATTTTTAGACTTTCTTGTCTTGTGCCAAGTCATGTTCTTTGCTTCCTTCGGGTCAGAGAAATATTGTTGCACGCGAGGAATCAATGGAAGGCACCATACAACCTTTCGAGGTTCCTTCTTTCCAGGCTTGTATCGGGGTTCCTTGCAAGTTGGACACTCAGTTTTGATCTCATGATCATTCCTACATAAGATGCAATCATTTATGCATGTGTGATATCTTACATGTGGAAAATCAAGCGGACACACGATCTTCTTCGCCTCATCTACACTATGAGGCAATAAATTCCCCTTCGACAAAACTTTGTGTAAATATTCCAATGTAGCATCCAGACTTGCATCTATACTCTTGAATCTTGCCTTGGTGTCTACAAGTTTGAGCATGATGTGCAGGTGGGTGTGCTCAGGATTGCAACCTTCATACAGTGGAGTTTTTACGTCTCTTTCTAGTTGCGCCAACTTTAGAGCCTCTTTAATAGCAGCTCTCTCGGTTCTTGTCTTCTTCCTAAGCAGATCTTTGACATGGGGATCTTGTAGCATTGTACCCAATGACATATCCTGTATGATAGTCTCATGATCCTCTCCATGTTCAGGTGGCATTACATCATTTCCTCCTCCATGTGCATGTTCATTGTTTCCTCCTTCTGGCGGCTCTTCTTCATCGCCAAAGTTTTCTGCATCATTGTTTCCTCCTTCATCATTGCTAACATCCTTCTCACCATGCTTTGACCACCGTGTATAACCTTTGACAAAACCGCGACGGAGCAAGTGCGCCAGCACGCTGCCATCGAACGGGTTGTGCAAAACTCCATTTTCTCATGTCGAACATGGACATAATATCTGCACTTCACCCTTTTGTATCATATTTGCCACCGCGAAATTGAGAAAGGCATTCACACTTCAATCCATATTGAATCTTTCGATAGGCGGCGATCAACTAGCACTGCAAAGGTAAAAATACTAAAATAATTAGATATATTAGCAATGACACGGCATAAAAAATTTTGGCATGACCTTTGCTAAAAAAGAGACATTATGAGTGCCAGAAATTTGATGAAACAGAAATGAATCAACGTTTCGCCAAAACATTGGCAACTCTAGCTGTAGACATTCGTGCAAAATGAAACATATCGATATCGCATGACACAACAATAATTCACGAGCATTGTGCAATTTCTATAGCTAGCAGCTAATGACACACACGTACACATCCATCACACATATCCATCCATATGCGAATTCCTCAGATATATGCACATAAATTTAATGAGAAGTTCGGCCTTTTTTACCTCATCAAACGTGCGGGAGAGGGGTCCGGGGGGCAGGGGCCGGCCGACCGTTGGAGGCGCCATTAATGGAGTGTGGTGAAAATTTTAGGGCCATTTGCATTTCTGTCCCTAACTCGAACCACCTAATCAGATATACCCCTAATTCGAAAGCCTACTCAAATTTGCCCCTCCGCCGTTAGGTGCCCTTACAGAAAAGCCCTTCTGCGCCGTTACCGTCCGGTCAAACAACTTTGACCGTCCAAGCAAAAAAATTAAAAAAATTCTAAAATTTTGTGAGATCGAAGATACTCATGTGCGCAAGGTGCGTGCAAATTTTTGTGCTATTTGGACATTCCAGGAGCTCGTGGCGAGGAAAACAGTTAATATGCACGCTTGTGAACAGTAAATTTGAAATAAAATAGCAAGAAAATTCAAAAAAATATGAAATTTTTTGGCATAAAAGAGGCTTGGGTGCACAAGGTGCTTGCAAGTTTTTGTGATCAAATGACTTGCGAGGAGCTCTCGCAAGAAAAAACAAAATAGTCATTTTTCCCAAGTTTTTTCCCGGGCCAGATTTTGTTTTTTTCTCCACAAGCCCCTCCAATGTCCAAACACAACAAAAATTGGCACGCAGCTTTTAGACCATAGCCTCTTTGATGCCAAAAAATTTCATATTTTTTTGAATTTTCTTGCTATTTTTTTGAATTTACTGTTCACAGGCTTACATATTTACTGTTTTTCCTTTGACATGAGCTCCTGGAATGCCCAAACAGCACGAAAATTTGCACGCACCTTGCGAACCTGAGTATCTTTGATCTCACAAATTTTCAGATTTTTTAGATTTTTTTTGCTATTTTTTTGGGGCCGGTCAATGCCCTTTGACCGGCTTTGACCGGACGGTAACGGCGCAAAAGGGCATTTCTGTAAGGGCACGTAACGGCGGAGGGGCATTTTTGAGCAGGCTTTCGAATTAGGGGCAAATGTGAGTAGTGGGTTCGAGTTAGGGACACAGATGTAAAAGACCCAAAATTTTAATGCAAGGTGTGTGTTTGAGTGGGTGGAGAAGAGAAGTAGCTAGCTTAATTAGTGAGTGAGAGTGTGTGAACTAGATTAGATCTAGCTAATTAGCTACCTACTTAAGAAATCAAGAGAAAATATTTGGTCTTTTTCTCAATAAGAAGAGAAGAGAGAGAGAGGAGGAAGAGGAAAGAGAGGGAGGAAGAAGAAGAAAATATCTATATGTGCCGCGACTTAATTACCGGTGTTGGCATACTACGGAACGCCATTAGAAACTTCTATATCCCCGGCATTCAAGAAATGCCCATGACGGTGTTATGTTGGCTAAAAATTAGATGGGCCCACAAAAACTACTGCAAGCATCACTTATCAGGCTACGCCATAGATATTCTGATTAGTACCGGCGTCGTGAACTTTTGCTATGCCAGCTCTAACTTGGGACATGGCAGAACGTTGGGACCCACTAACAGGTGGCATTCCCTATTATTCGTGCACCAGCAATAACTGCATACATATGTCGTACGAAATAGACCAACGCCACTACTATTTTAAAAAATAGTGTTGGCGTTCTTTCAAAATGGCGCGCCACCAAAGAATGTTGTGGCTAGCACTTTTTCCACTAGTGTGCCTATTGAATGCTCTGTTGCTCCCAAGCTTGTTGCCTTGCTGCCTCATGTGTCTCCAAAAATGATTTCCTTCTCTCCATCTCATTGGATTGATGTAAAACAAACATTGCATCCTCTTCTTCATATTTAGTCATTCCAATTCTTTTCCTCTCTTCAGCTAGCCTATGTTTTTCTTCAGCCTTTAATCTTTTTGCTCACTCTGCATTTCTTTTCCTTTGTTCCATAGCTTCCCTTCTTTTATCTGACATGGCAAATTTTTCCTCTAAGGATTTTCTTTTATTTTCCTCACTAGGCTTTTTTCTCTGTTCTACATCAATTTTCTTTTCTTCCAATAGGACCTTCACTACTAGGAAAACGCTTAGCAGTAGCGCGGGTCTAAGGGCTATCAGTAGCATGGGACACCGCGCTACTGATACGGCGCTACAACTAATGTTTAGTAGTAGCGTGTTTTGACATGCGCTACTGCTATACCTACTTAGCAGTAGCGCTTTCTATACCAGCGCTACTGCTAAGTGCTTTAGCAGTAGCGTCTTCTTGTCCAGCGCTAAAGAGCGCTGCTACTATATTTTCGCATATATTTTTTTTCCTACGTATTTGCGATATTTTTGTAAAGGTTTTATAGAACATTATAATTATAACATAAACATGCAATATGCTCATCATATCATACACATAATAGTCTCATCATATCATCCAACACAAATCACGTCGTCACATCATAATCACAATATAGCTATACAAGTTACACGACATGTCTCATCATACATAATGTAGTACTTCTTGAGGCATCGGTTCGTATCCCTCTCTCACACTAGCATGAACCTAAACTAACTAATTTCCGCTTCGGCTCTGCTATCGAACCCTCTCTGGCTGTCGCTCGGAAACCGGTACACCTGGGCCTAACACTCCGGCCACTCGTTGTATACTCCTGGCGTAGCACTTCTTCGTCATCGATGATCTATGCACCTCCATCGTCACATGAGTCGATGATATGCAACATATATAGTTGAGCAACAGAAAGAGACAGACTTGGCAAAAATAGAAGCAACATATCATAAGCATAAGTAACAAAGTTTATTGTACCCGAAATGCCCTAACTAGAGTGATCTTCGCTACTTGAGGAGGACGGTTTAATTACATCACAAATAAAGTTTTGTCATGCATAACTCAAAGTTTCGTCATAGAGAAAGTATGGACTAAACGGACACATTGTCATATATCATCAATCACTCCAACATGTCGTGCCATCTATCCAAGTCAGGGAGATAGTCCCTGAGCGTAGTGAAAGGCTTCAGGTCGAGACGCTGAGCGGCTACGCGTGTTCGAACATCTTCCCGCGACATTTGCACTTCTTCATAGAACATCCCTGCTTTTTCGAGGACCTCCTTCATGATGATTTGGGCAAGTTCACGCTGGATGTGATAGAATTCAGCTCGGAGTCGATGATCCGGGATATCTCCTAGGTTCTTTGCCCATTGAAAAATATGGGCATTGCCGGATCTAGGTGACATGCGAAGGTTCTGCTGATCCTGTCTGTACTCCAACATGTGGTGGAGGACATAGAATCCATCACTGAGAGTACCACTCGGTTGTTGATGCAGCAGAAGTCGGTCTTATGGCCGAAGGCGGGCGTGTGGTTCCTTGTCTTTTTGAGCGTGATCTCTCCACGCCGTAGGTTGTAGCTAAAGATAGCACTGTCGAGAATAGACTTGATGTGGGTGTAATCCTTTTTCTTCATGTTCTTCGACGAGTCCAAGTAAAGAGCGTGGGGGAATCGGGGGTAAAGGACGATGAGGACGGCGCGCCCGTTGCTGCACAAAATAAGTACAACTCAAATTAGCCTCCACACGTGCAAATGAATGATTGAAATCGAAGGAAGGATATCCGCGGATGACTTACATGGGATGATAAGGCACGAGAATCGTCTCCTTGTCCTTATTGCCGACCATGAAATCGGCGATGTAGTTACTCGCGTATTCACGGTGCTTTAGGCAGACTGCCAAGAAGCCCTCGTGCATGAAGTACGGGTCAGCGACACAGATATAAGGTATCTGCTCAATCCTGATGATGTAGTTCATGTACAAGGCAAAAAGGTGGACAAATGTAAAATCCAACCTTTTCAAGTGAAACATGTCAAAGATGTAATCGAATCGAAGGAAGAACTTTTCCGCGGGGAATGTGTCGATGTACAACCTTTGTTGCGGCACGTTAACCACGTAGAGCGGGTATCATGGATTTTGTGAGGCGGTCAGGCTTTTCACTCTTCGCAGCACATCGTCATGAAGTCTCCTGAGATCGCCGTATATGGCCTCTACCACTACCTTAGGTAGGATCGGATCACTGGGGATATGGTATTTCGCCACACCTATGACAAGTATATGGTCTTGAACCCGAGGCTGCGGAGGCGGCTGCCTCATAGAAGCAGCTTCGGTGCCTTTCCTCAGTCTCTTCCTATGCTTCTTTGCTACTAGAAGGTCGTCTATAATATGTTCATCCTCCGGAAATTCATGCACCGACTCATCACGCTCAAACCCTGAGTACTCATACCGCTGAGCCATCAATCCTCGTAGTCATAGGCGCTACTCATGAGATAGTGTAGAGTGCCATCGCCATCCTCATCGATGGCATCGATATCATGCATTGCTTCTTCGATGGCGGCGACATCATCAGCGAATAATGGAGCCTCTTCCTCACACGTCCGCTATCACCTGGCACGACAAGGGACGCTAATTGGGTAGGTGGGGTGTTGATGTTCATACCTTGCTGAGGTTGTGTGGTCGTGGGTGTGCTCCTGGCCGCCTCCAGACAAAGCAGACTCTTTGGCCACAACAGGACCCAACTCTTGCAATCACCAAGCTGCCGCGGAGTCTTGTCGTCATCTCCCCCTAGTACCAGAGGAGCCAATTTCTCATGGCCTGGTTTGACACTGGCCACGGAAACCTTGAAGAAGTCAGGGGGATCGGTCGTCTGTGGAACAATTGTTCCTTCGGCTTCACTATCGTCGCATTCCCCACGTCCACCTTCTGGCCGCTGATAGTGTACAGTATGGTGCACGGGTTACGTCGGCCTGCAAAGACCGGTCTCGGCGCCGGTGTCAGTCTCAGCATCGGTCTCGATGTCGGTCTTAGTCTCGGATGTGACAGGTGGGCCCTGCAACAACCGTTGCTCATCAAGAAGGTTTAAATAGGCGTCTGCCGCTGCGTAGACGTTGCAATCACCAGAACCCTGTCCTTCATCATTGCTAGCCATGTTTCCTACGATTAAATCTAGTCAATTAGCTTTAGACCTAATAAAATGAATAATGACATAAAAAGTACAATGTTTTGCAGGAATGTTGATTCATTCCCGTTGCGGCAAATCCCGGGCACTCGATATGTCATGCCGAAATTCATGGAAAATTTTGCATATAACATGACCACTTCAATGTTTGACACTTCAATTGTCAATTAGTTCTACAATCGAACCACTTCAATGTTGCATATAACAGGACCACTTAAGAACATGTACATGAGCAACTACAACAGTAGATATTCATGAGAAAACACTATTGAGGAATTTGCATATAACCTGACCACTTCAAATTTGCATCTCCTAGTGTTTGACACTTCAAGAAAATCTACACAAATCTCATGCTCTCTCAAACTCAATTCAAAAACCAAATATAGATGGATGAACCCTGGAAACCTAGAACCTTTACATATTTCTGTCCTAAAATTGTTGTCCTAATATAAATTATGAACCCTAGAACTCAATTTATGTCCTAAATTTCAAATTATGAACCCTAGAACTCAATTCAAATTATGTGCTAAATTTTTTGTCATAATAAAAAATCAGTACAAATTAAGAACCTACTAGACTTGCAGCACTAATAGAAATTTATATTTTTATATTGATTTTTTTCTCTAAACTAAACACTACTGCCCTAATTAACATCTAGTTAAACCCTACTACCCTAGTACTTAAGCATCTACAAGTACTAACTAGTTAGATGAACCCTAGCTAGGTACTTAAGCATCTACAACTACTTAGCACCCATTGATGAACCCTAGGAATTTGTCTTAAAAACTACTTAAGCATCTACAACTACTGCCCTAATTAACATCTACTCCCTCCGTTCCAAAATAGATGACTCAACTTAGTACAAAGTTGGGTCATCTACTTTGGAACGGAGGGAGTAGTTTACAATTATATTTACTTAACTACATTGGGTGCACAACAACTATATAACTACTTAAGCATCCACAAGTACTAGCTAATTTGATGAACCCTAACTAATTAGATGAACCCTAGCTAATTTGATGAACCCTAACTAATTAGATGAACCCTAGCTAATTTGATGAACCCTGAAATTTGATGAACCCTAGGAACCCTAGCTAGGTAGAGGTAGGGGAGGAGGAGGAGGTGTAGGCGTGCTTACCTCGAGCGCCGACGGAGTTAGGGGGCATGAGAAGGCAGAGCGACCGAGGGAGGGGCACATGGCGTCGAGGTCGGGGTCGGGGCTCGGGCGTGCGGCGAAGGGCGGGACCAGACGGCCACCGAGGGCAGCTGAGGGTGTGTGGAGGGCGACGGGAGAGCGCGCGGCGGCCGATGGTGATGTAGGGCGACGACGGCGGCGACAACAGATCGAGGGGGGATTTGGGAGAAGTGGTCGGGGGAAAGAAAAACCGCGCGGGGGGTTAAGTTAAAAATAGCAGTAGCGCTGGCTTCCAAAACGCGCTATTGCTATAGGCAGTACCTATTCATTTTCCTTTTTCTTTTCTTTTTTCCTTTTCCTTTTCTATTTTACTTTTCTTTTTTCCTTTCTGCTTTATTTAAGGAAATTATCTATAGCGGGGGTACAAGGAACGTGCTACTGCTACATTAGATATAGCGCTTGTTCTGAAAGCACGCTACTGCTACGCCTTTCTCCTTTATTTTTATTTTTCTTTTATTTTCCTTCACATTTATTTTCCTTTCCCCTTTCTCTATTCCTTTCATTTTCGTTTACTTCTCTATATGTTTTTCACTTTATTTTCTTTTCATTAGTAGTAGCGCTTTTCTCAGAAAACATGCTGCTACAACCAACTTAGCAGCAGCGCACTTTACATAAGCTCGCTATTACTATTCCTAGCCTGCCAAGAACAATGTGGGAATTGTAGTAGTAGCGCTTCTTCCTGCAGACGCGCTACTGCTATAACCATAGTTGTCGTGTATTTTGTGACCAGGCACTACTGGTAAATAGTAGTAGTGCTTCTTTTTGACCGGCTCTACTAGTAAGCTTCTGTGTATAAGGTTTTCCCTATTAGTGCTTCTTTTTGTCGTCAGCAACCCCTTTTTTGCTAGAAGTTCTTCTTTCTTTTTCTAAGTAGCTAACATAATTTCTTCTTGTTCTTCTTCTTCTTTCAACTTTGCAATTGCTGCGTCAAACTTGGCTTGGTCTGCTATTTCTCTTCTTTCTGCTCCAGCTCTAAGTCTTGCAATTGCAATAATCTCTCTTTTTCTATGAACATCCCCTCCCTTAGTTACAGTACTTTGTACAACTGGTTGTTGTTGAATGATCAAGGTAAATCATATGAAATCTATGCCCTTGATTGATGTTAGATACATCGGATCAATGTCTGCATCGTTGGACAGAAGCCTTGCACCATCTCCATTAAGTTGACAACCAGGGGCAACCAATACATATCAATTTTGCCTTCCTTCTCATAAGCAATGTTCTCAAATTAAAGCTTCAAACATTTTATAGTAGGTAAACTCTATGTGGCAGTAATCATAGCAGATTTTTTTTGTCATGCAAATAGGACCTATTCTGTCCACTCTGTCCACTTCTAGAGAAAAAACCTCCATGGATGATATCCAAAGTGAAGAAATCGCATCCAGCCGCTGCAAAACAGAACACACACAAAATTCAGCTGCAAAACAGAACACATGGTAAATTCATAATTTTTCCCGAACAGAACCCAAACCCTAGCACAATGAGCCCTTAATTTCGTTGAATCCATGTATCACAATGAGATAATGTGTGCTAAATATTCTAATCCAACTCGAAACAAATTGATTTAATCAAAAATCTGTACTTTAATATGATGGTAAATACCGTATGATGGTGCCACCTCGCCCTCGAGCCGTCGTCTGGGGGCCTCCATGGCTGACTCGAACCGTCGTATGGGGTCACGGCTGCGTCGCTCTCCCGTCCGCACTAAGATCAGAACGCCGCCAGGCCGCTGATCATCCGCCGTCACTAGGTTGCTGTTGGGTTTGAGCGGGGTGGAGACCGGCTGCAAACCTCCTCCTGTGCAGCCCCGCCCTCGATGCGCGCCACGTGGAGAAGCTCAGCATCGTATGGATCGTCTTCTCCGCATCAGTTCCCAAGCGTTGCGCGGCTCCCGGCTCAGCTCGGCTCCTTAGCGTTGGGGATTCGATCCTGACTGCTGCGACCGGTTCGCGAGCGCGCCGCCGCTGCCAGGATTCGCCTCCCCCGCCGCCTGGGCTC
>NW_024120273.1:0-12040 GCF_003073215.2 Triticum urartu
AGCTCAGTCAAATCATCTATGTGAGCCCAGGTTCAATTTAAATTTTATGGCCAGATTGGCACATTGCAAAGCAAGTGTTATCCAGATCCCTCCTATTACCCTCAAATTTTTTGGCACTCTTCCATACCCAAATCATTGCCACATTAGAATATTCAGCTCCATTTTCCTGATAAATCTTTCTCAGGAAATTTCCAAAGTTTCTATCTCGAGAGAAGCTTTGTGAAGTAAGTACTAGCTAGGCTTACCCAAATGATCTAAAAATTTACCAGGGCATGACCGTACCTATGTAACTTACCTACACCAAATTTGATCTCATTTCATTTATCCAATTTCTCTCGCTAATTTTCCCAAGTTTCTGTCCAGGGAATAGCATTGTGAAGGAAGTACCACTTTGGCATGTCCAAATGGTATCAATTTTCTACAGTGCTTTCCTATGCCCAAATAACCACCCCCACCAAATTTCAGCTCAATCCATTCATTATTTTGAGCCCAGCTTCAACATTCATATTTTTGTCCAGTGTGGTACTTTGCAAAGCAAGTACAACCTAGGCTCCTCCTTTTGAGCTAAAAAATTGTGAAGAAAGTCTTCTTAGTATATGATCATCCTCAGCCAAAACTCACGCCCATTGGCCACGTGCATTTCCCGTATCGCTAATCAACTACTTGGCTGCTAATTCATGTTTGAGCATAGTTCGGTCTCCTCGTGAGAATCTTATGTTGTAATTTTCTTCCTAGCACCTTCCCGGGGAGTACCCAACCCCCTAGGAATGCCTAGGCCTCCCAGAACACATGGCAACGCCACAGCCACGCGGTGACCACGCAGCGGGCATGCGAGTTTACGTGCTCTGGAGTTGGGGCCCTTGTCCACCATCCAAACCTCGATGTATCGCCACCAAACCATGTATTTCTGATTAAATAGATACTTATATACCTAGAAAGGATTTTTGTAAAAAATAAAGAGCAAACTATAAGGTAGATGCAGTTCAAAATTGACCCCTTCCTACTGAATCGACAGAAATTTGTCTTTTTCACAAGTGGTGGATCAAAACTTTTGACACCCAACCATTTGGTCAATTGTGAATCAAATATGGCCTAATATTTTAGAAAAATGATATGGTCCAATTTTGCAACAAATATATGGTAGCTCCTTCACAAAAAACTCATTTTGGGCATTCAAAAAATGGAAAATGAATTTTCCGTGCAAAGAAAATGAAAAGTCCCTTAGGCAACATTGTTTGGAATTCCAAGTTGCACCCTTGTGCACAATATGAGATCATTTGAACAAACTATGCCATGAATGTGGCCATAAGATTGATCATTTGGCTTGAAAACCCTGAATCTTCACGCATGATAGCTCATTTCTGAGAACACTTTTTAAAAATAATTGCCGTATTACAAGTTTATTATTTTTCCTGGAAACTTGGTCACATATAATGACACAATGCGAAGGTTTTACATTTTTTTGTTTTTTTGAATTTTTATGCCCGTTTCGAAATGCGATCAAAACGGCGGGTTTGACCGTTCCTAGCTAGTGGTTGAATCTTGGAAAACTTTTGATATTTATATGATTAAATAGATATTTATGTACCTAGAAATGATTTTTTGAAAAAATAAAGAGCAAACTATGAGGCAGCTGTAGTTCAAATTTGACCCGCTTCCTACTAAATCGGCGGGAATTTGTCTTTTTCACCAAAGATGGATCAAGGCTTTTGACACCCAACCATTTGGTCAATTGTGAATAAAATATGGCCTAGTATTTTAGAAAATTGATTTGGTCCAATTTTGCAACAAATATATGGTAGGTCCTTCACAAAAAGAACTCAATTCGGGCACTCGGAAAATGGAAAATGAATTTTCCGTGCAAAGAAAATGAAAACTTCCTTAGGCAACATTATTTGGAATTCCAAGATGCACCCCTGTGCACAATATGAGATCATTTGAACAAACTATGTCATGAATGTGGCCATAAGATTGATCATTTGGCTTGAAAACCCTGAATCTTCACGCATGATAGCTCATTTCCTAGAACACTTTTTAAAAATAATTGCCGTATAACAAGTTTATTATTTTTCCTGAAAACTTGGTCACATATAATGACACAATGTGAAGGTTTTACAATTTTTTTATTTTTTTGAATTTTTATGCCCGTTTCGAAATGCGATCAAAAAGACGGGTTTGACCGTTCCTAGCTAGTGGTTGAATCTTGGAAAAATTTTGATTTTTCTGTGATTAAATAGATACTTATGTACATAATTTTGAAAAAAATAAAGAGCAAACTATGAGGCAGCTGCAGTTCAAATTTGGCCCGCTTCCTACTAAATTGGCGGGAATGTATCTTTTTCATCAAAGGTGGATCAAGGCTTTTGACACCCAACCATTTGGCCAATTGTGAATCAAATATGGCCTAGTATTTTAGAAAATTGATTTGGTCCAATTTTGCAACAAATATATGGTAGGTCCTTCACAAAAAGAACTCAATTTGGGCACTCGGAAAATGGAAAATGAATTTTTTCGTGCAAAGAAAATGAAAACTCCCTTAGACAACATTGTTTGGAATTCTAAGATTCACCCTTGTGCACAATATGAGATCATTTGAACAAACTATGCCATGAATGTGGCCATAAGATTGATCATTTGGCTTGAAAACCCTGAATCTTCACGCATGATAGCTCATTTCTGATAACACCTTTTTAAAATTATTGTCGTATTACAAGTTTATTATTTTTCCTGGATACTTGGTCACATATAATGACATAATGCGAAGGTTTTTCAATTTTTGGATTTTTTTTGAATTTTTATGCCCGTCTCGAAATGCGGTCAAAACGGCGGGTTTGACCGTTCCTAGCTAGTGGTTGAATCTTGGAAAACTTTTGATATTTCTCTGATTAAAATAGATGCTTCTGTACCTAGAAATGATTTCGACGAGTCGCCCAGAACCCCCCCCCTCCCCAGCTTCTCCCAGAATCGCCACTCCATATTTTTTTACAATCCTATCTAGTTAAGGTCTAATTAGTTAGGATTGTAAAAAACATATGGAGTGGTGATTCTGGGAGAAGCTGGGGAGGGGGCAATTCTGGTAGAATCGCCCAAAAGAACTGGCCCTAAATAGATACTTATGTACCTATAAATGATTTTTGAAAAAAATAAATAGCAAATTGTGTGATGGCTGTAGTTCAAATTTGATCCGTTTCCTACTGAATCGGCAAAAATTTGTCAATTTGATGGGAGGATGATGAAAAGTTTTTAACACACACTCATCTGGTTAATTGGACATAAATATGGTCTAATATTTTTGAAAAATGAAATGGTGCCATTTTGCAGCAAATATTTGATAGATTCTTTACATTAATGAGAAAATATATAAGAGAAACTAAAGAAGAAATACAATTACATGCGCTTAATTCTGATTGGTGAAGACGTTTGTGCCATGGATCGATGACATGGCACATATCCATCCATCCATCTCCTCATCCCACATCCATCCATCCATCCACCCATCCATTCCCCACCGCAAACCCCTTCCTGTCTCCACCCCATCGCAAACCCCTCCTCCCTTCCCCTTCTAGATCCACCGGCGAGCCCTTCCTCACCGCATAGCCACCCCCGCGCCCATCCATGGCACCCCCCGCGCCCTTCCATCAGCATCCATGGCCTCCCCCGCGCCCTTCCTCACTGCATCGCCACCCCGACCCTTCCTCTCCCCGACGCCCCCTCGCTCCGGGCCTTCATCCTCTCCGGCCAGATCAACCGGGCGCGGCCCCTACCCTAGGCAGGGAGGGTGGATCGCCGCTGCGCGGGCGCACGGGAAGGGGCGGCGGCGGAAGCGCATCCCCAAGATCTAGCCCGTCAAGCACCGTGTCGAAGTCTCTCCTTCGAGGAGCTCTATGTGCGGGTGTGCGGAGGCGCTCGTGAGGGCGGTGGTGGCCTTCTTCGACGCCTTCCTCGTCGACTGCTTCCTCTTCTGGTTCCGCCGCTGCCGCCCCCTCCCCACGCCCCCGCAGCCCCGCCCCCGCCCAAAGCCGACCCTACCTCTCCCTCTCCCTCGCGTCCGGCTCCTCGGTTCGTTCGTTCTTCGATCCCAGGCGGTGATGTTTTTATTTTTTGGTGCGTTCATGTCTGTGCAGGATCCGCTCGTGCCCAAGGACTGGACAGGGGAGGCGCTCCCGGCCTCGGACGAAGAGAAAGGTGCCCTGGGTTTCTCGGTCAGATTTGTGATTTCGCGGTATTGGTTTGGTGTGCTGTGTACCTGTGGTTGACCTCTCTGCCGCTGGTTGGATGTCTGTGTGGTGTTGTTTCAGGTTTTGCAGAGAGCACATTGTCGAACCAGCAGATGGCGATGACACAGATGAGGAGCTTAGGCGAGAGGTACGCCTACCAGAGCACCGTTAAATGAATTTCTGTTACTTTTTAAGACACATGCGTGAGGAATGGTTGTGTTGTGCGGTTATTGTTACTGTCAGGTTGTAGCTCTAGGTCGATTGTGTTGTGGCTGACCTCTCTGCCGCTGGTTGGACGCCTGTGTGATACTGTTTCAAGTTTTGCAGAGAGCACAGGCTCGAATGAACAGTGTGTGTGGAACGAATTCTTGTCTGAATTCTCTTCTTGTGGGAGTATGAACTTGCTTGCAGTATATTGGAGTATCAACTTGGAGCATCTAGTTAGAGTAGCATCTTGCAACACATTCGATTACTCTAGTACTGATAGTTACAGTAGAATCTTGCAAAATGGAGTAGTTAGAGTAGCATCTTCGATTAACTAAATTGATGATAGTTGTTGTTAAGTTGGGACTTGCAAGCAGTAGTGCTTGCAAGCAGTAGTTCCCTCTTCTTATCTCTTCTTGCTTGCAGTAGTTTAATTTATGATTTGTCTTTAGTGGAGTATTTCTTGAACTGTGTTGTATTCCTGTGACTAAATGGTGAATCCAGTTACAGCAAAGCATCATCTCCTTGTCAGCTTAAGTGTAATGGAGCTGTTTTGTTACTCTATGCCTACTTTGTTACAGTTTGCATCATCATCTTGTCGTTTATAGCATAAACGCCTTCACTATTCTTGCTCTGAACCTTTGATCCTGATACTGATTGTATTTGTCTTGATGGAATTATAGGCAACATGGTGAATCTAGTACAGGCATCGTTGGCCATCCTCTTCGAGGCTGTGTTTAGGTGATTCCTCGGGTAGCCATGACACTACTCTGGCTGATTAGTACCCAGTGGCATGTTTGTAATATTTACAGGGATTTTACTTGTAGAAATAATGCTCATGGTATATTTTTATGTCCTGCAGCACATGCTCTTTTTCGGTCTGTACGGAATCTTGATATGGTGTTTTGGCAGCTGGGATATTAGATTGCACTTCTTTATGTGATTTACTCATGTTGGTACTGCTTGTTAAGTGATTATCTTTATGCCCTTGCTACCAGTAGAATGGTCTATACATGATTGCTCTGTAACTTGTCTTTTCCGGAACAATTTGCTTGGTCCTTCATATCTGACTATGTAATGTAGAAGCTCTACTTTATCCTAACAGTTGCATGTAGCATTGTGCTACTATCTGTGTGATGCTAAACAATATGCTCTTAATCTGTTGCTATATTCTCAAGTGTTTACCATTTACATTGTTTTTACATTTGCTATATTCACAAATAGTAGTAGTGTCTGGTCTAGATAAGCAAACAAGTACTGTAGTAGTGTCTGGTCTGGATAAGCAAACAAGGTATGATCTATGCAGTTGTTGATCTGAATTGTTTGTTTCTGGGCGGTGTAGGATGAGCTGCAGCAGGATGACCTGTAGCGGAAGAACTTCGAGGGCAAGATCAAGGAGAACCAGGAGATGATCACCGGTTACCTCATCCTCGTCGGCATGGTTGGCTCCTTTGGCACACCCCTCTTTGGCTCCCACCAACTTACTTTTGTCGCTGGCTAGCAGCATTTCCAGGTACAGTTGTGTCCTGCTCTCTTGCCCTCCGTTTAGTTTTTGTTGGAGTGTGCATGGTGGCATCCTGAGCCCGCACTGTAAAATATGCTTTGCCTTCTTCATGAGCTGGCACTATAAATTTTGCTTTGTCTTGTTGATAATGCCATATGTCCTATGCAATCAGATTACATTTCTGTTCGTTATGGTAGTATAAAAAATATTGGTGCTGTTGTAATTTTCATAGTGTGTGCCTTTCATTTCTTTATTTTGATTGTTTCCATTGTATTCTATATGCTTCTAATGGCTGATCCTTCCAATGCCAGGTGTTGCGTGTTCTGGAAGATGGAAGAGGAAGAAAATTTATTTTTGTTGAACTATTTTTTTGTATTATGTTTTGTTGTACATATGATTTGATAGTTTTGTATAGGAACATGTGATACTATTTTGTAGGGCTTTACAGCCTGTGATGTAAACATATTTAGTGATGAATTATGAAATTATTTGCAAAATTTATTGAAAAGGAGAATCATTTGTATGAATATGGGCCGCATATATGTGAATGGGCTGAGAAGTGTACTGGACCAACTACCAAGATTGAATTATTATTTGACTGTATAAAATGGCTGAATGTAAACCAGAAAATGGGCTGCACAAAATAGTACTCCCTCCATTTTTATATACAAGGCTACTATGAAATATATGTTTTGCATCTATACAAGGCCACCAACAGTAATCGAGGCAAAATTAATGATATTTTCTCGTACTAGCAACCTATTTAATAGTTGCATGCATGTAGTCATAATGACAGTCAGCCACTTCCTTCACTCAGTTTTCTTACATGCATGTGAGGTATTAATGATCCCAGTAAACGAAAAGAAAGGCTGACTTTCAAAGCAGACATTAAATAGGCTGACTTTCAAAGCAGACATTAAATTTTACATTGGTACCTGTAATTTGAGTTTGTGGTCTTATATAAAAATGGAGGGAGTACCTAGCTTTATCTAATATTAAAGGAAGATTTCATAGTTCTCTATAAGTCTTTTTTTGTATCCGTTGATTTTATGTTAAATAGACGGTCGAGATTTAATTGAGTGATCCTTGTGTTCTCTTTACATCCTTCTGCCTCGATAGAGAAAAAACAGATGAGGAGAGCACCGGCATGTCTCCTTGTCCCATACGGCCACCATGAAGTTCTTGTAACACGTGTCTTCAAACCCCTTTCTCGCTGGCTAACCGTGGAACCTCCTGGCGCCCATCTCTTCTTAGCTACGCTCCTTCTTTCCCCTGCTCTCGCTGATCTCCCCGTCTCTCTCATATCCCCAGGAGGCTAGCAGGAAGCTGCCGTCGCTCAGATCCGGCCACCCCACAACCTCCGCGCCCTTGCCGACCTTGCCGGACCCCGCCGTTGCCTCGCCACATTGCCTCCTTCCGGTGAAGACGCCTCGAACCACCCAGTTTCCCAGCGAGGTGCTCGGGTTGGAGATGTGGAACGCCGGGGACGGCAGCAGCACGACGGAGCAGCGGCTGCAGACATGCCTGCCAGGCTAGGCAGGGCGCCGCGGCTGGCGGCATCGGCGTGGGCAGGGCGGTGAAGGTGCTGCGGCAGCTCAAGCGCGGGCACGAACTAACTGGCTCGCTGGGCAGCCGGAAGGAGGAGAAGGGAGGCGCCAGAGGTAGACGAAGGTCAGGCGGCAGACGGAGGCGGTGGTGACGCGGCGGGTTGGCTTGCTTGACGGAGGAGCGGCGACCGAGGTGTCGACACAGGGCTCCTCTCAGGCGCGGTTGCGTGCGTGCGTGTGGCGGCGGAGATCGATCCAAGGGAGTGATTGGGGATCGAGCACACGCTCTCGTATGTGGGATGTTGCTGGGCCGGTTCGCCCGGTTTGGTCTATTGGGCCACCAAGCTGTAGGAAAATGTTGGGGAGAGAGAGGAAGAAATGGGACGGCCTGGTTTTAGATAAAAGAAAGGATTTACATTTTCCATTTTAGTTCCCAATACATCTTTCTTTCGTCAAGCACTAGCTGACTAGCGCACGTACGTATTTCTTTCATCAAAGCACCGGCTGACCAGGCGCACAAATTGATATCTGTTGATCCATTCCAAAAAAAATGAACGGTCCTGACCATGCGTCTCCGAGCAGCCGCCTAGCGCACATACGAGCATTGATCAATCCGTTTCCATGAAAAACATGTTCGATCAATCCGTTCCAAAAAAAATAGGGACTTCATTGAAGCGATGAAAAAAGATTTGCGTGTGTCTATATCAATCTCACGACCTGCCATCTCGACGTTAAGGCTGCCGCCAATTGATGTAGCACCTGCATGTGCTAAAAGTTAGGATCCGTTTTTGAATCAATAGTCTCACATCACCTTTTTACACAAAATTCTACTAGCTTATATATGTTGGGAGTTGTGAGAATCAACAGACGAGGCATTAACAGATAGAGGTGGAGATATGGGTCCATTACCCAAGAGAAAATGAAAAACGAAGCAATTAATTATCCTGGCTGCACATGAGCTTGGGTGATTCCGTGGGAAAACCATGACCAAACCAAAAGAAGCTTCGGTCGATATTCTGGGACAAATATAGCCCAAATGAAAGCACAACCAATCAAAAGAAGCGCAACCGTATTAAGTAGGGCCATTTGCATTTCTGTCCCTAACTCGAACCACCTAATCAGATATACCCCTAATTCGAAAGCCTGCTCAAATTTGCCCCTCCGCCGTTAGGTGCCCTTATAGAAATGCCCTTCTGCGGCGTTACCGTCCGGTCAAACAGCTTTGACCGTCCTGAAAAAAATAGCAAAAAAATTCTAAAAAATCTAAAATTTTGTGAGATCGAAGATACTCATGTGCCCAAGATGTGTGCAAATTTTCGTGCTATTTGGACATTCCAGGAGCTCGTGGCGAGGAAAAACAGTTAATCTGCACGCTTGTGAACAATAAATTTGAAATAAAATAGCAAGAAAATTTAAAAAAATATGAATTTTTTTGGCATCAAAGTGGCTTGGGTGCACAAGGTGCTTGCAAGTTTTTGTGATCAAATGACATGCGAGGAGCTCTAGCAAGAAAAAACAAAATAGTCATTTTTCCCAAGTTTTTTCTCGATCCACATTTTGTTTTTTTTTCTCCACAAGCCCCTCCAATGTCCAAACACAACAAAAATTTGCACGCAGCTTGCAGACTCGCGCCTCTTTGATGCCAAAATTTTTCATATTTTTTTGAATTTTCTTGCTATTTTTTTCAATTTACTGTTCACAGGCTTACATATTTATTGTTTTTCCTCTGACACAAGCTCCTGGAATGTACAAACAGGACGAAACTTTTCACGCACCTTGCAAACCTGAGTATCTTTGATCCCACAAATTTTCAGATCTTTTAGAATTTTTTTGCTATTTTTTTCAGGATGGTCAAAGCCCTTTGACCGGCTTTGACCTGCTTTGACCGGACGGTAACGGCACAGAAGGGTATTTCTGTAAGTGCACCTAACGGTGGAGGGGCAAATTTGAGCAGGCTTTGAAATTAGGGGTAAATCTGAGAGTGGGCGTAAATTAGGGGCATAGATGTAAATGTCCCTATTAAGTATACAAAAAGAAAAGGGAGTTTATTCTAGACTACCAGACCACTTTGAAAACACTGTTCTCTGATGATGATGCTTCTTTGTGGTTAATACATGCACGTTGCATTATAAGAACATGCAGAACTAAGAACTAAGACCATTTTTAGACGACAAGACCATTTATGTACTTCAAAAGTTAGGCTACAAGACCACTTCGATTTTGCAAGTTCGGTAGGTGCACTTCATTTGCAGACAACAATCTAGATATGGAAGGTTTAACTTTTCTTTTGTTGTTGTAATTACAAAAATAGATGACAACATTGAATAGACCATTGTTGAGGATTTTCATAACCCACCTTTAAGATTAGCAACATTTTCCGAATTGATGTTTTTGAGTCGGATTACCAAATAAATGGTTATATGTTGCCATCATCTCCGTCACCAATCATCTCAACTTTATTTCTATTTCTTAGTATTCTAAATTTAGTGTTTTGGAGTCTGATAATTAGATAAATGGTGACCCATTATCGTCTGCAGCAACAATCGTTTTAGCATTATCTCCGGTTTCTCAATTGATGAGTGGACTCCCGTTGCAACGCACGGGCATATTTTCTAGTATTCTTGAAAGGCCAAACATGCATAAAAATTGATGGGCTGAATAGTTGGGCTTGGCCCATGTAGCCGACAGAAATTAACAGAAATAAATGTACTAAATCGGCTGAATTGTTGGGCCCGGCCTATGTAAAACACCGAACTGGACCGAGCTGATTCTTATCCACGTCAGCTTGCCATGCTGGATCCTACGTGGTCTGGGGAGGCTGCTAGTGACCAAAAATTTGGTCATGGAACCAACGACATTTTACATATCACAAAGAAGGTCTTTAATTCTAGTTTACGACCCTCATCTTTTGACCATCTGTTTTTGGTCAAAAAAAGGTCACAAATGAAAAACAATGACCATTTAGCGACCAATAGTGATGGTCGCAAGTTGACATATTTCTTGTAGTGGAGTGCCGCCCTCGGGCCTCGGGGGCTCCCTCCCACGTCCTAGTGGCAGCACTTAGCTCTGCGCTGGTGAGAAGACTCAAGACAAGAAGACTAGACTAGGCGCCGGGCGCGGTCATTTGCTTTGGATCCCTTTTCTGTAGCCTTGCCTTCTGGATTTGGATTTGAGTTGAAGTTGAATTTTCATTGATGCGAGCGGGGGGTGCCTTTTCTCGTTCCAGCGATTTCTTGCCATCTGGTTCTTTCCTTATTTCAGAGTTCGCGCCTGTTGCTCCTCCCTTGCGGGCCCCCTCGAGCGGGGCTGGGCAAGACGCACACGCGCCGCGCGCATGACGCGCCACGGCTAGCGCTTGCTTATCACGCGGCCCCCTCGGGCGTCTCGACGAGTACCTCAGGAGCTTCCCAGAAGCCCGCAACCTCGGGAGCCGGTTTGGGCTCGTCCAGGCAAAGGTAAACCGCAACAGCAACTTTGCCCTAGGATACGTGAGTTCACGAAGACACATATTCAACTCGACCTAACATCATAGAGGCAGTAGCAAATTTACATGAGGGGCTTCCCCTCCAAAAAATGCTCTTACAACTTCAAGGGCAGCGTCCGAGCTTCTGTGTGCAGGACAAACAGCTGGGAAACACGGGATCAGTCAGACATGTCGCTCGCCGCGTCCCCCGGATCGCCCTCAGACGCGTCGCTGGCATCGCTGCCACCATCGCTGGCATCACCATCACCTCCACCAGCGCCGCCATCACCATCGTCGACCACGTCGCCCGCGTCCGCCGCGACTACCACCCTATCATCATCGGAAGTGAAGGCCCTGACCAGCGCGTCCACATTGTCTTCCACCCATCGCGACAGGTCGCCCTGGATGGCCTCGGGTACAGGAGCGATGGTGGCGTCAAAGTCGAAGTTGGGGTCGGCGTTCTAGAGATGGCTGAAGACGCGGGAGAACACACGCCCGAGCAGGCCGTGGCTCCTCTCTTCAACAAGTTGGCGAGCCCTCTCAGAACGGTTCTCCAGGCGCGTCACCACTTCGGTGAAGAAGCGGAGGTGGCTGGTCTAGTCATTCGCGTGGGGATGAGGAGCAGTCTCATCACAGATGTGGCCCAGGATGATGTTCCCTGTTCCTGAGGTCCTGGAGGATGGGGGCATGCACGCGCTCCAGTGTCCGCCGCTGAAGCACTTCCTCCCTGTTCTGCCGCACGACGGACTCGGCGTCAGCGACCCGTTGCTGAAGAGGGAGCAGCTCGGCGCGGGCGGAGGCCAGTTCAGCCTGCACCGAGACCAGGGCGGCTGCGGTGGCCTCCTCGTGTCGCTCCGCCTCGGTCAACCTGGACTTGAGGGCAGCAGTCCTACCAGCGGCCACAGCTTCCACGAGCTTCAACTTCAGGTCAAGCCTACACTCAAGACCCACGCGAGCCTCAGCCACCCGGCGATCAACCTCCTCCTAGGCCCTGGCCTCGCGCGCGCTGACGGCATCCTCCGCCTGGACAACTTGACGCTCCCTCGTCTCCAGTCTTCGAGCTCGAGGCTACACTCCACGGCTTCCAGCGCCTCCTCGCGTCTTC
>NW_024120274.1:0-8892 GCF_003073215.2 Triticum urartu
TGCCATGTTCATGGCCCGGCCGTGTTATGTATATCTGGAGCTCAAGATGCCGGGTTATAAAGGCACCATCATAGTACATGGAAGCCGGAAAATTGCCCTGGAATGTGAAGAAGGTGATGTTGCGTATGCTGAGTCTAGTTGTGAAACAGAGGAATTAAAGTTTTATAAAGATAATGTTGACCCGGCAGACATGACGTCTTTGAAGAAGCCAACCACGGAACATGATCCAGTGTTGAAATTCAAGTCAACTGATGACACTAAGATGGTTGATTTTGTGCCTGGCGACTCATCCAAATAGTTCATTATCAGTGCCAACTTGGATCCGAAATAGGAAAGCGCGCTCATTGAGTTCATCCATGAGAACCGGGACATCTTTGCATGGAAGCCTTCTGACATGCCGGGTGTCCCGAGAGAACTCGCTGAGCACACTCTCAATATTGATCCAATATTTAAGCCGGTCAGACAGTTTCTTCGATGATTTAGTGAGGAAAGGCGCAATGCGATTGGAGAAGAGGTGGCCCGGCTCTTGGCGGCCGGGTTCATTGTTGAAGTTTTTCACCCGGAGTGGTTGGCTAACCCGGTGCTTGTGCTCAAAAAGAACGACACCTGGCGTATGTGTGTGGATTACACCGATTTAAACAAAGCTTGTCCGGCTGACCCTTTTGCTCTCCCTCGTATTGATCAGATCATTGATGCTACGACGGGTTGCGAGTGTTTGAGTTTTTTGGATGCATATTTGGGTTATCATCAGATCAAGATGGCAGTTAAGGACTAGGAGAAGACAACTTTCATCACTCCGTTTGGATCCTTCTGCTATGTGTCTATGCCTTTTGGGCTGAAAAGTGCCCAGGCGACTTATCAGCGATGTGTACAGAATTGTCTTCACGGTCAGATTGGGCGTAATGTTCATGCTTATGTGGATGACATAGTGGTGAAATCCAGAGAGAAGGAAACCTTGGTGACTGATCTGAAAGAGACCTTTGATAACCTCCGGGTCTACAAGATGATGCTTAACCCAGCTAAATGTGTTTTTAGAGTCCCAGCTGGCAAACTTTTGGGTTTTTTGGTGTCTAACAGAGGAATTGATGCTAACCCGGAGAAAATTAAGGCTATTACATCTCTGGCTAAGCCGGCGTGCATCAATGACATTCAGCGGTTGGCGGGTCATGTCGCAGCCTTAAGCCGGTTAGGGGAAAGGCAATGCCTTTATATCAATTGATGAAGAAGGCAGATAACTTTATCTGGAGTGATGCTGCTAACTCTGCTTTTGAGGATTTAAAGAAACAGCTCGCTGAGCCGCCGGTTCTTGCTGCTCTAGTTGAGAAAGAGCCATTGTTGTTGTATGTAGCCTCTAACTCACATGCTGCCAGTGTGGCCATTGTTGTGGAGCACAAAGAGGCTGGCAAGGAACATCCGGTCCAACGGCCGGTTTACTATGTCAGTGAGGTGCTCATTGAATCTAAAAAAAGATATCCACATTGGCAGAAGCTCGTTTATGGGGTGTTCATGGCAATCCTGAAGCTCAAACATTACTTTCAGGGTCACCCAATCACTGTGGTTAGCTCTGCTCCTCTAGGAGACATCATTCAAAATAGAGAAGCCACAGGACGAGTTGCCAAGTGGGCTACTGAACTTGGGTCTCATGGTTTGAAGTATGTGCTACGTACTGCGATCAAGTCTCAAGCACTAGTTGACTTCATTAACGACTGGACAGAATTGCAGATGCCAGAGGAGAAGCCAGACAACACATATTGGACGATTCACTTTGATGGGTCCAGACAGTTGGAAGGCTCGGGGGCTGGAGTTGTTTTAACTTCCCCTCGAGGGGACAAGTTTTGTTATGTGTTGCAACTGATGTTTCCTTGTACTAACAACGCAGCAGAATATGAAGCCTTGCTCCATGGTCTTCGAATGGCTAAAGAGATGAGTCTGAGCCGGGTACGGTGCCTTGGTGATTCAGATTTGGTGGCTCAACAGGTGTCAGGCAAGTGGGATTCCAAGGATCCTCTCATGGCGGCTTATCGCCGTGAGGTCGACGCTGTTGCGGGGCATTTTAAGGGTTATCAAGTGGAACACATTGACCGCAGAAAGAACAAAGCGGCTGATGCCTTAAGCCGTTTGGGATCTCAGCGTAAGCCGGTGCCACCTAACACCGTTTTAGATGTTCTACATAACCCGTATGTTAAGTTGCCCATAGAGGAAGATTTGGCCATTCCTGACCTGGAGGCACAGTTGGTGGCGGCTCTTCATGTCATTCTAGATTGGACAGTATCGTTCCTGGCTTACATGACCCGGGGCGAGTTGCCATAGGACGAGACCCTGGCCCGACAGATAACCCGGCGGTCCAAGTCAATGATGATTTCTGACGGAGAGTTGTATCATCGCAGCGTCACTGGAGCGTTTCAACGTTGTGTTTCCCCTGAAGAAGGTCAAGAAATACTTTGTGAGATTCATGAAAGGGACTGTGGTCATCACGCCGGGTCAAAGTCTCTTGTGGCCAAAGCTTTTTGTCATGGTTTTTACTGGTTAATGGCTCACGCTGATGCAGAGGATCTGGTCAGTAGGTGTGATGGATGTCAAAAATTTGCACGACGAGCGCATGTGCCGGCTCAAGAGTTGCGGATGATTCCAATCACTTGGCCGTTTGCAGTTTGGGGGCTTGACATGGTTGGACCTTTCAAAAGGTCCAAAGATAAAAAATACACATCTTTTAGTGGCAGTTGACAAATTCAAAAAATGGGTTCAGGCAGAGCCAGTGAGCAAGTGTGATGCAGCCACGTTGGTTCAGTTCATGAAAAAGGTGATTTTTCGCTTTGGTTTTCCACACAGCATTATCACTGACAATGGCACTAATTTGTCCCAAGGTGCTATGGAGGAGTTTTGTCAACGTGAGCATATCCGGCTTGGTGTTTCTTCAGTAGATCACCCTCAATCCAATGGTCAAGCTGAGAGAGCAAATTAGGAAATCTTAAAAGGTCTCAAGCCCCGGCTTATGGTTCCCTTACAACGGACGCCGAGTTGTTGGGTAGAGGAATTACCCTCGGTGTTGTGGAGCATCAACACCACTCCTAACAGGTCTACATGTTATACACCTTTCTTCATGGTTTATGGAGCAGAAGCAGTGCTGCCTAGTGACATCCATCATGACTCTCCCCGAGTGGCGGCTTACGTTGAAGCTGATAATGAACAAGCCCGACAGGATGCACTTGACTTGTTAGATGAGGAGAGAGACTTAGTGGCAGCTCAATCATCAATTTATCAACAGGACCTGCGCCGTTATCACAGCCGTCGGGTTAAGTCCAGGACCTTTCAAGAAGGTGACCTGGTGCCCCGGCTCATCCAGGATCTGTCTGATGCACACAAACTATCCCCGCGTTGGCAAGGACCTTTTGTGGTCAGCAAGAATTTAAACAACGGGTCATATTACCTCATTGACGTTCGAGAGAACAAAGACTCACGTAAGTCAGAGGAGGAGACCCACCGGCCGTGGAATATTGCTCAGCTTCGGCCATACTACAGCTGAGCTACCGGCTCTCATCATGTACATACTCTGATGTTGTATATATTATGATAAGTAATAAAGCAGGACCTCTGTCCTTTTCCTCTTCAAAGATCATATATCTTTACTATTTTCATTATTTAAATGACTATTAAGGAGCTGATCATATCCGAATTTAGCTTAACCTTTTTTGTCCAGCTTATTATCGTATTCGAATCTAGCTGTAAACCTCATGGTCACTTGGGGGCTTCCTATTCAAACATAGGTCGTATTCGAACCAAAGAGAACATAGCTGTCGTAACCCTCTTGATCGGCTCAAAGCCAAACTCATTAGGGGGCTTCTTGATCGTATCTGAATCATAGCTTAACCCCTTTTGGGTCCGACTTGGATCGTATTCGAATCAGGGTCGTTAAAAACCTCTCAAGGTCATTTGGGGGCTTTTATTGTTTCAAATCTAGACTATCAGTATGGTTTTTATTTAAAGCCGGCTTGACTATTTGACAATACGCCGCCAAGGCATGATAGTCATCAGGTATATGGAAGCATTGACTTCTCAAAAATATTGGGTCATCAACCTCACCATCCAGGTCATGAAAACTAGCAGTCCAGAACACAGGTATGCCAGTGTTGTTCACGAATAGGTTTTTTAGCATTGTTTATCTTTTCCAACATGACAATTTCATAAAGACATATACCAGGTGTTTTTGACCCGTCCGATGCTAAACCGCCAGGCCAACTCTTTCACTTTTTGTAGGAGCAAAGTTAAAACATTGCAGATGTAATCAAAGATGTGCTGGCAAAGAGTAGTATGCAACATTTTGTGTGTGATGGCATAAGCAACACATGCAGTTTTCAAGATAAATCTATTACAAGGCTTTGAGAGCCCACAAGATGGTTATGACTCTCCCCTCGCCGGTTCACCTCCTTCTATTGATTGGAAGCTGGGATTGGACCAGTCAAAGCCGTTCAGAGCAATGAACTCCGCTTCATCATCAATCAGGTGGTCGGGTCAACTTCCGGAGCAAAAGTGTGTTGACGAACCGGCGGGATAAGATCCGTAACCTTATAAGAGGGAGTCACCATCTTCTTATTCTCCAAATCAAAACCCGACTGATATTTATCGATGTTGACCTCCTCTCCAAGAATGGTAGCTTGAGGTTGAACTCCCCTCACACATGCAATGAAGTCATCTTGCTCAAATGGAGTCCCGTCTTCCTTCACTGTAGGGTACCCCTTAGCCACATCCACCGGGGCTAGATCTGGCACCCAGGCTTTGGAGCGGCTCAGGGCAGTCAGGGCTTCGGCTCTGGCACAGGATCGTTTGACCTCTTGAAACCTGGCGGGTAAGATTGATAACTTCTTCAAGACATCGCTCAACCGATTGGGTCCTTGGTTGGCAGGGGAGATGGTGGCAAGTGCTCGTTGAGCGCCAGTATACAATTGCTCCACCAAGGTATAAACCGCCTTCAACTTCGTCACACTATCTTGGTTCAGATTTCTACTTCCTGGACCTGCGAGTGTTTTTAACAAAGGCTCAGCAAGCGGCTTATATTCCTGGCCAAAATAAAGTATAAATGATTAATACAGATGACTTACCAAAGATGGTGGTGACCATTTGAGACACCCGGTTCTTTAAACCGGTGAGCTCCGTGGTAACCTCCTCAAGAGCCGCCTCAGCTGTTTCAGCACATTGTATCAGCAGCATCTTTTCTTCGGCCCAAGATTTCTTCTTTGCAGTCAAGCTAGTCTTCAATTTTTCTGTCTCAGAAAGACTCAATTGGAGTTTAGAGTCAGCATTCTTGATTTCTGCCTCTTGATCCGCCAGCCGGGTCTTTGCATCAGTTAATTGGGAGCCCAATTCAGATAGGGCGTTCTACAAAGCATACATAGGTGTGTCAAGGTTTAAACTAAAAGTTATATCGTTCAAGTCTCAAGTACTTTGCACCGCAATACCACTTGACACTTGGGGGCTAATGTCTGCCAAAGCAATTTTTTATGACTCTTATATGTTTCAAGTCCCAAGTGTTTTACAAAGTAACAGCACTTGGCACTTGGGGTCTAATGCATTCAGAAAGTTTCTCAAGATTAAGCCGGATTGCAATACTTATTGGGATTCGTAAAAGCCAGTTATGAAGTTAAGTACCGGTTCATTTATGATAAATTGAGCCGGCCCTTAGGGACTATAGGTGAAGTTTACGCTACTTTTACTCTATTGGACTTCTGAAAAGCTTAGAGGCAAGGTGTCAACTTATATCATAAATTCTACAGATCATTCAAGTTAATCATATGAAGACTTGGGGGCTGGCAGAGTATAAGTAAACCGGAGAACATGCCTCATATTTTAGCTGCAATTGTCTGACCATCTTGATTTCCGAATCATGGCTGGAGTGCACATGACTGAGATAGCCGGACAACACATCATTGACATTGAGGTGAGTGTAATGGGAGATATCAAAACACACTTTCTGCTTCTCGAAGGCTTCTTGCTTAGCAGTGTGTCGGGCTAATACAATGGGGGTCCCCAGTTCAACAAATTGGCTACCAGTAATCAACACGTCAGTATCAGAAGTTGTTGGTGGGTTAGCTGAACTAGATGGTTCAGTGATAGTAGGATTAAGGGTGATCTCATCGGCTGACAACTCAGGAGGATCCAATTGAGTATGAACAGCCGGGTCTTTAGGTGCTTCAGTTTGAGAGGGAGGAGTTGGCATGGCCGGCTCAGGTGCAGGAGCCTTCGGGTCTTCTGACGGTTTAATCACCTTGGCCTTCTTGGATTTGGCTTGGCCCCTAAGAAAGGTTTTATGAGACAGTTAGTATAAGGATGCAATTTTTAAAGATACAGAGGAAAGATAATTCTTCCTTACCCAGGGGCATTCTTGAAATCCGGAAATTGAGTCTGAGATGAGTCGCCAGAAGAGCGAGAAACCTCCTGCAAAGGCAAAATAAAGTTAGTAATGCAAGGGAATATATCCATTAATTAAAGCAAAAGACAAGGAGGAAAGAAACCTCATTCCAGCATTTTCGAGGAGTTTGCTGTAAATCGGAAGGCGGTTCATCGACATCATTAGTCCAGGCCTGACGGCGGCTCTCATGTTGCTACTTTTTCAAAAGAAAATGAGGGTCCAGATAAGCCAAAGGGTGCAAAAACCTTACTTTCCGGGTTACCAGTCAAAGTTTCTGTCTTGGCAAAGGGGCTGAGTCGGAGGAAATAGTTACCTCTTCTTCTACGGCCTGGCTGGCCCCCGTGTCGTCCTGGCAATAATTAGTGTCAATAAGGTTATTAAAAAACTAGCCAAGGGAGTCAAGGGCTACCTCCGACTCAGAAACATCGTCAAGCTTTAACAGGTCTGAAGCAGTGCTCCTTTTCTTCTTGGACCTCCGGGTCGTCTTCCTGGCGGCTATGGCAGCGGCTCTAGCCTTCTTGGCAGCTTCATGGTCATACTTGGCCTTCCAGAAGTCAGATTTGGCCTGTAAACAAATAAACAGGGTAAAAGGACATGCAAGTATTTAAAACTACTAAGGAAAACACAAAAAGAGAAAGAGGTCAGGGGTTTTTCACCTCTGGTGCCGGGTTAAGTTTGTAGAAGGGATTTAACCCAACCTTACTGCAGTCCTCATATTTGCCGTTCAGAAGGATGGTTGACATTGCAACAATGTCTTCTTCAGTTAGTTGTACAGAGCTGTGACGCAGAGAGTCATCTGGGCCTCTGCCTTATTCATACATCAATTTGGATCGGTGGCTTAGAGGAATGACCCGCCATGAGATCCGGCAATGGGTCAGATCTACTCCGGTTAAGCCATTCCCCAATAAAGCTTGAATCCTTTTAATAGATGGAACAAGCTTCTTGTGTTCAGCAGCAGTAAGCTTATCAGGGAGGACAAACTTGGAATCTAGACGATCCGCGCGATAACCCAACAGTGGTTTTTTATTTGCTGGTGACGTATCTTGGCAATAGAACCATGTCTAATTCCAATCTTTGGGATGACTCGGTAAGACTATTAAGGGAAAGACGGCGCCTTGTCGGCGCTGAATTGAGATTCCACCGAGTTCCAAGCTAGGGCCGTTGGTACACTCATTCTGGCGGTTCAAATAAAAGTACTCTCTGAAGAGTTCCACAGTCGGCTCTTCTTGAAGATACACCTCACAGAGGACTTTAAAATTGCAGATGTTGGATATGGAATTGGGTCCAAAAGATCTTGAGGGTGAAGTTTAAAAAATGAAGAACGTCTCTAAAGAACTTTGAGCCGGGTGATGAAAAAGCCCGATTCATATGGTCAGTGAAGACAATAACTTCACCATCTTTGGGATTGGGCCATTCCTCATCCGGGTTAGGAGCACGATAAGACATAATGTTTTTCTCTGGCAAAAATCCAATGGTGACAAACTCTTTCAAGTTATCTTCAGTTACTGTGGAGGGGACCCAGTTGCAGACTATTGGTGCTTTTGACGGCATGATGAGCAAAAGGACAAACTGAAAGGAAAACGATATGCTGGTTCAATTTGATGGTGAAATTAAAAGTTAAATGATAATGGTACAAATGAGTAATGGCGGGTTAAGAAAGGGCTAATGACATATAAAGGATAAGTGAGCCGGCTTGATAAGCCGCCATGACTAAAGACATTCGAAGGAAGCCAGAAACAGAATTGGTTAAGTGTTGAGACAAACAAGTTTCCCAAGCTATTGCTATTATTCTGGATCAAAATAGGTCAGAAAAGAAAAATAAATTTAGACCTAAAAGACGAGTGCGGAGGAGTTCATCAGCTTTAAGAAGGTATCTGTACAAAGGAAAGGGATCTACTAGCATCTAAATGGGCGTAAAACTACTACCGCATAAGTTCTACTTTTCTTATGGATCAAAAGAGGGTACGAAGAATGAACTTCAAGGAGGTCTGTGATGAATGGCGAAGAACACCGATGAACTCGTAACCCTAATCAGATCTAAAGGCGCGGAAAGATAAGAACTTACGAATGCAGAGCTTCTGTGAAGGGTCGCCCCGGTTCTCGGGACGAGCTCAGGTGATGCAGCGGCCAACGTTGAGAGGCGACGGCGGGCACTGTGGCAACGACGAAGCTCGAGAGGCAGAGAGGTAGCGAGAAGATGGAAGGAAGAAGAAGAAAGGGGAAAGACTAGCCAAGCCTATTTATAAGGGGATAAGTGAACAGGCAGGTGCAAAAAATGAGGAAGACCAAAATAATGATTATCCAGCTAAACGGACGCCTCGATTCTCGGAAGACATTAAAAGATAAAGATCCGTTGAAGATGACGTCATAGCAGGCTTTCGTGCTTTCCGAAGATGACGTCATGGCGGGTTACAGACTTTTTACAAAGAGAGGAAGATGTATTTCGTCTAAGTGTTGAAGATTGACAAAGAACAAAGTTCAAGTCAACC
>NW_024120275.1:0-9088 GCF_003073215.2 Triticum urartu
TCCGATTGTCGAGAGGTATCTCTGGGCCCACTCGGTAATGCACATCACTATAAGCCTTGCAAGCATTGTAACTAATGAGTTAGTTGCGGGATGATGTATTACGGAACGAGTAAAGAGACTTGCCGGTAACGAGATTGAACTAGGTATTGAGATACCGACGATCGAATCTCGGGCAAGTAACATACCGATGACAAAGGGAACAACGTATGTTGTTATGCGGTTTGACCGATAAAGATCTTCGTAGAATATGTGGAGCCAATATGAGCATCCAGGTTCCGCTATTGGTTATTGACCGGAGATGTCTCGGTCATGTCTACATAGTTCTCGAACCCGTAGGGTCCGCACGCTTAAAGTTCGGTGACGATCGGTATTATGAGTTTTGTGTTTTGATGTACCGAAGGTAGTTCGGAGTCCCTGGATATGATCACGGACATGATGAGGAGTCTCGAAATGGTCGAGACGTAAAGATCATATATTGTACGACTATATTCGGACACCGCAAGTGTTCTGGGTGATTTTGGAGAAAACCGGAGTGCCGGAGGGTTACCGGAACCCCCGGGAGAAATAATGGGCCTTATGGGCCTTAGTGGAGAGAGAGAGGGCTGGCCTAGGGCAGGTCGCGCACCCCTTCCCATCTGGTCCGAATTGGACTAGGAGAGGGGGCGGCACCCCCCTTTCCTTCTCCCTCTCCCCCTTCCTTTCCCCCTCCTAGTAGGAGTAGGAAAGAGGGGAGTCCTACTCCCACTAGGAGGAGGACTCCTCCTCCTGGCGCGCCATAGAGGGCCGGCCGGCCTCCCCCCTTGCTCCTTTATATACGGGGGCAGGGGGCACCTCTATACACAAAAGTTGATCATTGATCCCTTAGCCATGTGCGGTGCCCCCCTCCACCATAATCCACCTCGATTATATCGTAGCGGTGCTTAGGCGAAGCCCTGCGTTGGTAGCAGCATCATCACCGTCATCACACCGTCGTGCTAACAGAACTCTCTCGTGAAGCCCTGCTGGATCGGAGTTCGTGGGACGTCATCGCGCTGAACGTGTGCTAAACTCGGAGGTGCCGTGCGTTTGGTACTTGGATCGGTCCGATGGTGAAGACGTTCGACTACATCAACCGCGTTCTCATAACGCTTCCGCTTGCGGTCTACGAGGGTACGCGGACGATACTCTTCCCTCTCGTTGCTATGCATCACCATGATCTTGCGTGTGTGTAGGAATTTTTTTGAGATTACTACGTTCCCCAACGGTGGAATGCTACCTAACATATTTATCCATGTAATTTTCTTCATTGTGGCATGAATGTTCAGATCCATAAGATTCAAAACAAAAGTTTAATATAGACATAAAAACAATAATACTTCAAGCATACTAATAAAGGAATCATGTATTCTCAAAATAACATGGCCAAAGAAAGTTATCCCTACAAAATCATATAGTCTGGCTATGCTCCATCTTCATCACACAAAGTATTAAAATCATGCACTACCCCGATGACAAGCCAAGAAATTGTTTCATGCTTTTGATGTTCTCAAACTTTTTCAACTTTCATGCAATACATGAGTGTGAGCCATGGATATGGCACTATAGGTGGAATAGAAGATGGTGGTTGTGGGGAAGACAAAAGGAAGGAGATAGTCTCACATCAACTTGGCGTATCAACGGGCTATGGAGAAGCCCATCAACAGATGTCAATGTGAGTGAGTAGGGATTGCCATGCAACGGATGGACTAGAGCTATAAGTTTATGAAAGCTCAAAAAGAAACTAAGTGGGTGTGCATCCAACTCGCTTGCTCACGAAGACCTAGGGCAATTTGAGGAAGCCCATAATTTGAATATACAAGCCAAGTTCTATAATTTAAAATTCCCACTAGTATATGAAAGTGACAACATAGGAGACTCTCTATCATGAAGATCATGGTGCTACTATGAAGCACAAGTGTGGAAAAAGGATAGTAACATTGCTCCTTCTCTATTTTCTCTCATTTTTTATCTTTTTTATCATTTTGGTGGGCTTCTTGGCCTCTTTTATTTTTTGTAAAGTCCGGAGACTCATCCCAACTTATGAGGGAATCATAGCTTCCATCATCCTTTCCTCACATGGGACAATGCTCTAATAATGATGATCACCACACTTTTATTTACTTACAACTCAAGAATTACAACTCGACACTTAAAACAAAATATGACTCTATATGAATGCCTCTGGCAGTATACTAGGACGTGGAATGATCTAGCTGTTGGGGAACGTAGCAGAATTTTAAAATTTTCTATGCATCACCAAGATCAATCTATGGATTCATCTAGCAACAAGGGAGAGGGGAGTGCATCTACATACCCTTGTAGATCGCGCGCGGAAGCGTTCAAGAGAACGGGGTTGATGGAGTCGTACTCGTCGTGATCCAAATCACCGAAGATCCTAGCGCCTAACGGACGGCACCTCCGCGTTCAACACACGTACGGAGTGAGGACGTCTCCCGCGCCTTGATCCAGCAAGGAGGAGGGAAATGGAGATCCAGCAGCATGACAGCGTGGTGGTGGAAACTACGACGATCTCAGCAGGGCTTCGCCGAGCACTACGAGAAGGAGAGGCGTCACGGGAGGGAGAGGGAGGCGCCAGGGGTTGGGGTGCGGCTGCCCTCCCTCCCCCCACTATTTATAGGACCCCTAGGGGGGGCTCCGGCCCTAGGAGATTGAATCTCCAAGGGGGGAGGCGGCCAAGGGGGGGGGAGTGCCCCCCAAGCCAAGTGGGGCGCCCCTACCCCTAGGGTTTCCAACCCTAGGCACAGGGGAGGCCCATGGGGGGTGCACAGCCCATCTGGGGCTGGTTCCCCTCCCACTTCAGCCCATGGGGCCCTCCGGGATAGGTGGCCCCACCCGGTGGACCCCCGGGACCCTTCCGGTGGTCCCGGTACAATACCGATTACCCCGAAAACCTTCCTATGGCCGAAACTTGACTTCCTATATATAAATCTTCACCTCCGGACCATTCCGGAACTCCTCGTGACGTCCGGGATCTCATCCGGGACTCCGAACAACTTTCGGGTTACCGTATACTAATATCTCAACAACCCTAGCGTCACCGAACCTTAAGTGTGTAGACCCTACGGGTTCGGGAGACACGCAGACATGACCGAGACGACTCTCCGGTCAATAACCAACAGCGGGATCTGGATACCCATGTTGGCTCCCACATGCTCCTCGATGATCTCATCGGATGAACCACGATGTCGAGGATTCAATCAATCCGTATACAATTCCCTTTGTCAATCGGTATGTTACTTGCCCGAGACTCGATCGTCGGTATCCCAATACCTTGTTCAATCTCGTTACCGGCAAGTCACTTTACTCGTACCGTAATGCATGATCCCGTGATCAACCACTTGGTCACATTGAGCTCATTATGATGATGCATTACCGAGTGGGCCCAGAGATACCTCTCCGTCATACGGAGTGACAAATCCCAGTCTCGATTCGTGCCAACCCAACAGACACTTTCGGAGATACCTGTAGTGTACCTTTATAGCACCCAGTTACGTTGTGACGTTTGGCACACCCAAAGAGCACTCCTACGGTATCCGGGAGTTGCACAATCTCATGGTCTAAGGAAATCATACTTGACATTCGGAAAAGCTATAGCAAACGAACTACACGACTTTGAGCTATCGTTCAACCCTTGGTCATGAGCTCATTATGATGATGCATTACCGAGTGGGCCAGAGATACCTCTCCGTCATACGGAGTGACAAATCCCAGTCTCGATTCGTGCCAACCCAACAGACACTTTCGGAGATACCTGTAATGTACCTTTATAGTCACCCAGTTACGTTGTGACGTTTGGCACACCCAAAGCACTCCTACGGTATCCGGGAGTTGCACAATCTCATGGTCTAAGGAAATGATACTTGACATTGGAAAAGCTATAGCAAACGAACTACACGATCTTTGAGCTATGCTTAGGATTGGGTCTTGTCCATCACATCATTCTCCTAATGATGTGATCCCGTTATCAATGACATCCAATGTCCATAGTCAGGAAACCATGACTATCTTTTGATCAACGAGCTAGTCAACTAGAGGCTCGCTAGGGACGTGTTGTGGTCTATGTATTCACACATGTATTACGATTTCCGGATAACACAATTATAGCATGAACAATAGACAATTATCATGAACAAGGAAATATAATAATAACCATTTTATTATTGCCTCTAGGGCATATTTCCAACAGTCTCCACTTGCACTAGAGTCAATAATCTAGTTACATTGTGATGAATCGAACACCCATAGAGTTCTGGTGTTGATCATGTTTTGCTCGAGGAGAGGTTTAGTCAACGGATCTGCGACATTCAGGTCCGTATGCACTTTACAAATATCTATGTCTCCATTTTGAACATTTTCACGAATGGAGTTGAAGCGACGCTTGATATGCCTGGTCTTCTTGTGAAACCTGGGCTCCTTGGCAAGGGCAATAGCTCCAGTGTTGTCACAGAAGAGAGTCATCGGGCCCGACGCATTGGGATAACTCCTAGGTCGGTAATGAACTCCTTCCCAGATTGCTTCTGTGTGTGCTGCCTCCGAGGCTGCCATGTACTCCGCTTCACATGTAGATCCCCAACGCTTTGCTTGCAATGCACCAGCTTACTGCCCCGACCGTGCAGAAATACACGTATCCGGTTTGTGACTTAGAGTCATCCAGATCTGTGTCGAAGCTAGCATCGAAACGTAACCCTTTACGACGAGCTCTCGTCACCTCCATAAACGAGAAACATATCCTTAGTCCTTTTCAGGTACTTCAGGATATTCTTGACCGCTGTCCAGTGTTCCATGCCGGGATTACTTTGGTACCTTCCTACCAAACTTACGGCAAGGTTTACATCAGGTCTGGTACACAGCATAGCATACATGATAGACCCTATGGCCGAGGCATAGGGGACGACACTCATCTTTTCTCTATCTTCTACCGTGGTCGAGCATTGAGCTGTGCTCAATCTCGTACCTTGCAATACTGGCAAGAACCCCTTCTTTGACTGATCCATTTTGAACTTCTTCAATATCTTGTCAAGGTACGTACTCTGTGAAAGACCAATGAGGCATCTCGATCTATCTCTATAGATCTTGATGCCTAATATATAAGCAGCTTCTCCAAGATCCTTCATTGAAAAACACTTGTTCAAGTTGGCCTTTATGCTTTCCAAGAATTCTATATCATTTCCCATCAACAGTATGTCATCCACATACAATATGAGAAATGCTACAGAGCTCCCACTCACTTTCTTGTAAATGCAGGCTTCTCCATAAGTCTGCGTAAGCCCAAACGCTTCTATCATCTCATCAAAACGAATGTTCCAACTCCGAGATACTTGCACCAGCCCATAAATCAAGCGTTGGAGCTTGCACACCTTGTCAGCATTCTTAGGATCGACAAAACCTTCCGGCTGCATCATATACAATTCTTCCTTAAGGAAACCATTAAGGAATGCCGTTTTGACGTCCATTTGCCATATCTCATAATCATAGAATGCGGCAATTGCTAACATGATTCGGACGGACTTCAGCTTCGCTACGGGTGAGAAAGTCTCATCGTAGTCAACCCCTTGAACTTGTCGATAACCCTTAGCGACAAGCCGAGCCTTTATAGATGGTCACATTACCATCCGCGTCTGTCTTCTTCTTAAAGATCCATTTATTTTCTATGGCTCGCCGATCATCGAGCAAGTCAGTCAAAGTCCATACTTCGTTTTCATACATGGATCCTATCTCGGATTTCATGGCTTCCGGCCATTTGTCGGAATCCGGGCCCGCCATCGCTTCTTCATAGTTCGAAGGTTCACCGTTGTCTAACAACATGATTTCCAAGACAGGGTTGCCGTACCACTCTGGTGCGGAACGTGTCCTTGTGGACCTACGAAGTTCAGTAGCAACTTGATCTGAAGTTTCATGATCATCATCATTAACTTCCTCTCTAGTCGGTGCAGGCACCTCAGGAACATTTTCTTGAGCTGCGCCACTTACCGGTTCAAGAGGTAATACTTCATCAAGTTCTACTTTCCTCCCACTTATTTCTTTCGAGAGAAACTCTTTCTCTAGAAAGGATCCATTCTTGGCAACAAAGATCTTGCCTTCGGGTACCCAATAGTTTCTTTAGGGTATCCTAGGAAGACGCATTTTTCCGATTTGGGTTCGAGCTTTTCAGGTTTAAGTTTCTTCACATAAGCATCGTATCCCCAAACTTTCAGAAACGATAGATTAGGTTTCTTACCAAACCACAATTCATACGGTGTCGTCTCAACGGATTTTGACAGAGCCCTATTTAAAGTGAATGCGGCAGTCTCTAAAGCATAGCCCCAAAATGAGAGCGGTAGATCGGTAAGAGACATCATAGATCATACCATATCCAATAGAGTGCGATTACGACGTTCGGACACTCCATTACGCTGAGGTGTTCCAGGTGGCGTGAGTTGTGAAACTATTCCACATTTCCTTAAGTGTGTGCCAAATTCGTGACTCAAATATTCTCCCCCACTATCTGATCGTAAGAACTTGATTTTCCTGTCACGTTGATTCTCAACCTCACTCTGAAATTCCTTGAACTTTTCAAAGGTCTCAGACTTGTGTTTCATTAAGTAGACATACCCATATCTACTCAAGTCATCAGTGAGGGTGAGAACATAACGATAGCCACCGCGAGCCTCAACACTCATTGGACCGCACACATCAGTATGTATGATTTCCAATAAGTTGGTTGCTCGCTCCATTGTTCCTGAGAACGGAGTCTTGGTCATTTTACCCATGAGGCATGGTTCACACGTGTCAAATGATTCGTAATCAAGAGACTCCAAAAGTACATCTGCATGGAGCTTTTTCATGCGTTTGACACCAATGTGACCAAGGCGGCAGTGCCACAAGTATGTGGGACTATCATTATCAACCTTACATCTTTTGGTATTCACACTATGAATATGTATAAAATCACGTTCGAGATTAAATAAGAATAAACCATTGACCAGCGGGGCATGACCATAAAACATATCTCTCATATAAATAGAACAACCATTATTCTCGGATTTAAATGAGTAGCCATCTCATATTAAATGAGATCCTGATACAATGTTCATGCTCAAAGATGGCACTAAATAACAATTATTGAGGTTTAAAACTAATCCCGTAGGTAAATGTAGAGGTAGCGTGCCGACGGCGATCACATCGACCTTGGAACCATTCCCGACGCGCATCGTCACCTCGTCCTTCGCCAGTCTCCGCTTATTCCGCAGCTCCTGCTTTGAGTTACAAATGTGAGCAACCGCACCGGTATCAAATACCCAGGAGCTACTACGAGTACTGGTAAGGTACACATCAATTACATGTATATCACATATACCTTTAGTGTTGTCGGCCTTCTTGTCCGCTAAGTATTTGGGGCAGTTCCGCTTCTAGTGACCACTTCCCTTGCAATAAATACACTCAGTCTCGGGCTTGGGTCCATTCTTTGGCTTCTTCTCGGCAGCTTGCTTACCGGGCACGGCAACTCCCTTGCCGTCCTTCTTGAAGTTCTTTTTACCCTTGCCTTTCTTAAACTTAGTGGTTTTATTCACCGTCAACACTTGATGTTCCTTTTTGATTTCCACCTCTGCTGATTTCAGCATCGAATATACCTCAGGAATGGTCTTTTCCATCCCATGCATATTGAAGTTCATCACAAAGCTCCTGTAGCTCGGTGGAAGCGACTGAAGGATTATGTCAATGACCGCGTCATCCGGGAGATTAACCCAGCTGAGTCAAGGGGTTATGCAACCCAGACATTTTGAGTATGTGCTCACTGACAGAACTGTTTTCCTCCATCTTACAACTGAAGAACTTGTCGGAGACTTCATATCTCTCGACCCGGGCATGAGCTTGGAAAACCATTTTCAGCTCTTCGAACATCTCATATGCTCCGTGTCGCTCAAAACGCTTTTGGAGCCCCGGTTCTAAGCTGTAAAGCATGCCGCACTAAACGAGGGAGTAATCATCAGCACGTGACTGCCAAGCGTTCATAACGTCTTGGTTCTCTGGGATGGGTGCGTCACCTAGCGGTGCTTCTAGGACATAATCTTTCTTGGCAGCTATGAGGATGATCCTTAGGTTCCGGACCCAGTCCGTATAGTTGCTGCCATCATCTTTCAGCTTGGTATTCTCTAGGAACGCGTTGAAGTTGAGGGCAACATTAGCTTGGGCCATTTGATCTACAAGACATAGTGTAAAGATTTTAGACTAAGTTCATGATAATTAAGTTCATCTAATCAAATTATTCAATGAACTCCCACTTAGATAGACATCCCTCTAGTCATCTAAGTGAAACATGATCCGAGTCAACTAGGCCGTGTCCGATCATCACGTGAGACGGACTAGTCAACATCGGTGAACATCTTCATGTTGATCGTATCTTCTATACGACTCATGCTCGACCTTTCGGTCTTCCGTGTTCCGAGGCCATGTCTGTACATGCTAGGCTCGTCAAGTTAACCTAAGTGTATTGCGTGTGTAAATCTGGCTTACACCCGTTGTATTCGAACGTTAGAATCTATCACACTCGATCATCACGTGGTGCTTCGAAACAATGAACCTTCGCAACGGTTCACGGTTAGCGGGAACACTTTCTTGAAATTATTACGAGGGATCATCTTATTTAAGCTACCGTCGTTCTAAGCAAATAAGATGTAAAACATGATAAACATCACATGCAATCAAATAGTGACATGATATGGCCAATATCATTTGCTCCTTTTGATCTCCATCTTCGGGGCTTCATGATCATCGTTGTCACCGGCATGACACCATGATCTCCATCATCATGATCTCCATCATCGTGTCTTCTTGAAGTTGTCTCATCATCTATTACTTCTACTACTATGGCTAACGCTTTAGCAATAAAGTAAAGTAATTACATGACGTTTATGTTGACACGCAGGTCATAAATAAATTAAGACAACTCCTATGGCTCCTGCCGGTTGTCATACTCATCGACATGCAAGTCGTGATTCCTATTACAAGAACATGATCAATCTCATACATCACATATATCATTCATCAACAATCCTTTGGCCATATCACA
>NW_024120276.1:0-24611 GCF_003073215.2 Triticum urartu
TAGATCTACTCTTGTACTACCCATATCATCAATATTAATCAAGCAGGAGTAGGTTTTTACCTCCATCGACAGGGCCCGAACCTGGGTAAAAACATCGTGTCCCTTGTCTCCTGTTACCATCCGCCTAGACGCACAGTTCGGGACCCCCTACCCGAGATCCGCCGGTTTTGACACCGACAGTACCCCTCTTTCTCCAAGTTTCGTCTGTAGCCTTTATATACTCTTTACCTAGCTCATTTGGAAGGTTAGCAAAGTATTAGATAAAACATTGAGAGCTTTGCTCCTTGTATCCCCTCCACTTGGAGATCAAGACCCCTCTTGGGAAGAATCCTTGTGGATTACAAGACCTCCCAAGGGAGTAGATCATCATCAAGACCTCACCTCCTCTAGGAGTGGGAAGAACTTTACCTAGTGCTTGTTTCCTTGGATTGATCTTGTAATCTTGTGGATCTCATGTATGTTACTCTAGTGGATGTGATATTTGGGTTTGTTTGAGTGATTTTCGCCTTGTGTTCTTGAGTGTTCTTTCTCTTTTCCCCCTCCAAATGTGAAAAGATCCCCTCTAGGGTTTCACCCTACAACATACTTTGTAGGTGTAGTAGGATAGTTTGCAAGAACAAAAGTACGAGTACTTAGCGAGAATAAAACCACGAGTAATTTATAGGATAATAAATGTTAGTTGCTTAGTAGATTTCTTTTTATAACACAAGAGAAGTATTTGTCCATATGCAATCGATAACTAGACAGTGATCATTATTGCAATTTTATATGAGGCAGAGGCATGAGCTAACATACTTTCCGTACTTGGATCATATGCACTTATAATTGGAACTCTAGCAAGCATTCGCAACTACTAAAGATATTTAAAGTAAAACCCAAACATAGCATTAAGTATCATGTCCTCTTTAGTCCCATACACAACAACTCCCTTACTCGGGTGTAAGCTTCTGTCAATCTAGCTGTCCAGTATAAGAGAATTATGAATGTATTGCAAACCCTACAGCAGGACCCCTCACGCTTGAGCAACACAGAGGGTACCATAGGACAGCACCCAAAAAATGTACAACTCAAACCAATCACGATCATCAATCAACCCATAGGATAAAACGAATCTACTCAAACATCATAGGATGGCCACACATCATTGGATAATAATATGTAGCATTAAGCACCATATTTAAGTAGAGAATTGCAGTGGGAATAGAGAGGTTACACTGTTGCATAAAGGTAAGAGAGTTGGTGATGACGACGGTGAAGTTGTTGGTGCAGATCGCCGTCATGAGGTTGCCCTAGCAGCGTTCTGACGCCACCGGGGGAGAGGGGGAGAGAGCCCCCCTCCTTATTTTTCTTCCTTGGCCTCCCCCTAGATGGGAGGAGAGTTTCCCCTCTCGTCCTTGGCTGCCATGGCTCCCGGAGGGGAGGAGCCCCTACGAGATTGGATCTATCTATCTGTTTCTCTTTCGTTTCACGTCCCTGTTTTGCGGCCGAAAAC
The DNA here is from genome assembly GCF_003073215.2 of Triticum urartu. Lineage (NCBI taxonomy): Eukaryota > Viridiplantae > Streptophyta > Magnoliopsida > Poales > Poaceae > Triticum > Triticum urartu. The sequence goes on from NW_024120276.1 coordinate 1,493, forward strand.
CGATTCTTAAATATCCAGAGATTCGTAACTCCAATTGATCTAGAATTTTAACATGATTTTCTCTGTCGATATAAGCTTCTTTGTGGCCGAAGAAGAGGCCCAACCAACTTGCGGTGTGCCCACAAGGTATCACCATGCGGCTTCGGGGGAGGTCGTGTCATGTTGCCTTGCGGATCATGTGGGCCTCTATTTGCGTTGATTCCACCTCCAAAAAATTACATATATTCTAGAATAATTATCCATATAATTTTATCGATGGATTTTCTGCAAAACAAAAAACAAGCCGAAAACAGGAACTAGCACTTGGCCTTGGATCAATATGTTAGTACCAAAAATAATATAAAATGTTGCCAACAGTAGGTGAAGGTTGTATATTGGCATGAAACAATCAAAAACTATATATATGACGGAGACATATCATACCCTAATTAAAGGTTAATTAACGATTGCCTTAGACATTAAATTAATTCTTTTGAAAATACAAACAAAAACTACTAAATGATAATACCTAGAAATTGAAGGAGAAGTCGAAGGGTAAATACTAAATAATAACCATAATCATAAGATGTGAAACTATTTGTTGCAAAAAAGTTAATTTGTGACGCAAACTATAAATTGCTGGCTATCACAACATGGATAGCAAGGTGCAATTATATGGAATAAAAACAATGTTGTTTTAATATTCCTTACAAGTATAGTGTTTGTGATGACGAGATACTAATTCATTTATTTACAACTGATTTTAACAAACGTAAATATAATTAGAAATCAGATAACGATGCAAACAATCATAATATGAGGATCTCATATTAAAACAACAAAATAAAAAGTGTAGTACAATTATTAAAAAAGAAAGGATAAAAGAAAGTTGCATCCAATGGGATAAAGTATCGTGAGAATATCACAAAATAAACAAAATTGAATCACGAACAAAACTAATATGAAAACTCCGCGAGGCATAAAACTTGGACATGTGGATAGACATATAAGGGTTTCATAAGTTTTGAGACTATGTTTCAAGGAACGGAACTTAATGTTCATCTAGACTTTTCCAACTAGACGCATTATGATGGAGTAGTGGGAGATGCAACGTCTGACAACTCAAGCTTCCTCGGTGTAATGGCGCGTGCGGTTGGATATAATTTCACTTGTTCTTTGGCAGCTTCTCGGTGCACTACTATTGCCCCTATACTCCTCTCTTCAACTCTTCATCCATGACGAATCTCTTTCCCCATGGACGCTCCCTTGTGTTCGACTTTGGTGTCGATGACGTCGAAGAAGAGCCAAAAGATCCTATGACCGAGATTTGGGCCCTGAGGGACAACACCATGGAGGAGCTTGCGCGACAGGAGGTGGCAGAGGAGGAGTTACTCAGATGATGGTTGGGGAAGAGAATCAGATTGTCGCTTTTGGGCCTGAGGAAGCCGAACAGATTGTCGCTCATGCGCCTCAACAAGTCGAACATCTTGCGGCTCGCGAGCCCGAGCCTACCTACTGGGGAAATTGGTTACCTTGGGACCCCGACGCTGACGCATATGAGAATGCGATGGTCGCATTCCTCTTGGTCGTGGCCGTATTCATGGCACTAGTCACATGCGTGGCCGTGGCACTGGTCACAGCGATGCCCTTGCCCATGGTCGTGGGTTTGGTGGTGCCAGTGCCTGTGGCCGTGGGCAGGAAATTGGCCGCGGTGTTGGTGCTGGAGATGTCATTGCCTATGGTGTTGCGTTGGGTCCTGAGGGAGCTGGTGCATGTGGCCATATGGGTGTGGGCATGCGCTTGACTATGCCCGTGGTGAGGCCAGTGGCAGCAGTTCTGGCAGTGGGCGTGGATGTGGACGAAATTAACTATTAGTGTTAGGGTATGTATGCAACTATTTTGTCTTTTTCATGAAACTTCTGAATGTGTTCCTCGAATGAAATGTTGTTAGTTCGGTACTTACGTTATGTTTTGCAAGTTTGTTGTGTGACAACGAGTGATACTAGATTGAACTCTGTAGAGTAATTTAATTTTATGGATGTAGATATGAACTTATGATTATCATATAATTGTACCGATGAAATTTAATATCTGTTGGTTCAAGAGTTTTTTTTAAAGGTGTATTGGACCTAATTCCTGTTTTTTTAATGGTTCGTACTAGGTTCAAGTACTTGGTTAGGTTCATATTGTTTGAATTCAAATTGAACTAAATTTAAATTAGGGTTTTAATTTGAATTGGTTCCAAAAAATTAGGTTCAAGTTGCTCGAATAGGTATTTTAAGTTCATCAACTTGATTTGGCTAGAATTCAGTTTGAATTTGTAAAGGAGTTCTCCTAGTTAAATTCAAATTGAATTAAGATTTGAATTTCAATTCAAATAAGGTTGCACTTATGATGTTATGTCTAAGTTCAAAAGATTTCTTATTTGACTAAGATTGGTTCAAGCTTTTGTTTGAAAAGGTTTTCATTTAATTTGCATTAATTAAATGATGTTAACTTTCATCTGGCTTGAATAATCTATGTTCGAATTCCTAAAGATATATTAATCCCCAACACTATTCTCTATGTTAAATTTGGATAGCTCAGTTTATAATACAAAAAGATTTATTTAAAATGAGCCTATGGCTTAGAATCTATATTCAATTTAAGTAAAAGATCAAAGATATTGATAATGTCGCCTAGAGGGGGGTGAATAGGAAGCAATCAAATTAAATTCTTTTCTTTGTTCATTTTAGAATCCAGTGCGGAAATATAAGTTCTCTAGAAATGCAACTACATGAGACAACCCTATATGATGCGTTACAAACGACCTAGTAAGCTACACAGTGCAACACCCAAAAAGTAGAATTAACAAGTAAGCTAGGGTGAAGAGACAACTGAAAGCGATGGAGACGATGATGTAATCTGAAGTTCACACACTTGGGTGTGTGCTAACCTCTATTGGAGAGGGGGAACAAAAAATGATCCCAACACAAAGAATTTCTCACCATCTTCTCCGAGAACCATAAGCAACAAATGCTTTGGCTCCCTTCCACTAGGGGTGGTTGTTGGGGTAGGATCTAAACCCTCACAAACGAGCCCATAGCACAACCACACGACATGGAGGCTCCCTGGTGATACCAATCGTTCAGGGCCGGCTCTATGATTCAGAAAACCCTAGGGTGAACTTGACGACACGGGCCCCTAACCCTAAGTCCTAAAACCACACATATATGTTTGTGTGTCCACGATACATAAGCAAACTATATATAACTTCCTTAGCAGCATGATATTAAGCGTAAGCTTTCAACCATACATCTTTAGTTTGAGATGTATATAATAATTGTTGGATAATGCCATATTATGATAGAAAGATTAAAAATATCTTAAATTTGTCCACCAGAACACTAATCATGTACAGTGTCAGTCAAAGTCAGAATATGAAATTGGTGATAGATAATAAGATTAACACGTACTTGTGAATTACTTGACGAACTCGTGGTCATTATTTCATGGAAGCTTGGACGTGAGGCAGGCACACCGGGTCGCTGGCACCAGGTGAAAAATCCCGAGCGGCTGGAGCGACGGTTGACTTCTTGATGAAGAAATAGAGAAAACTGATGAAACGATTAGTTATCTAGTTGATTTTTTAAGACTTAGCGATATGATGACGAAGAGATGAAGAAGCCATGCATGGAGACTCTCCACCTAGTGCTAGCGGTCAGCAATCATGAAGCATATAGCCTAACCCATTTCCTATGCATAGGGTTTTGTGAGCAAAACAATTTATGGGAGCAAGAATCAACTATCATGGAAAGGCAAAACAAGCAATACTTCAAAAACTTTCAACATAATGAGAGGAAACTTGATATAGAAATTTTCCACATAAGCAAGTTTCTTCTCATCAATAGTGGTGGGAACAAACTCAACAAAATAACTATCATGAGATACTTGGTTGAGATAATCAAATTGAACATTAAAACCATGATGACAAGTTTCATAGTTATCATTATTCTCTATAGCATACATATCACCATAATCATCATAGATATTAACTTTTTTGTCATAATCAGTTGAAACATCTTCCAAAATAGTGGATTCATCACTAAATAAAGTCATGACCTCTCCAAATCCACTTTCATAATTATTACAATAAGATTCAACACCCTCCAAAATAGTGGGATCATTACTTCCTAGAGTTGACACTCTTCCAAACCCACTTTCATCAATATAATCATTATAAGTTAGAGGCATGCAATCATTATAACAAATTTTCATATCAAATCTTGAGGGACTAAAATATCATCTTCATCAAACATAACATCCGGCTTTCATATCACTAGCATCATGGATATTTAGAGAATTCATACAATTAACATTGCAATCATGCGCATCATTCAAGGGACTCACATTAAACATTTTATTAAATTCTTCCTCTAGCAATTGAGCACAATTTTTTGAACCAGCATTTTCAAGGAAAACATTATAAAGACGAATAATATGAGGCAACATCAATTCATATTTTTTGTAGTTTTTTTGATAAAACCAAACTAGTGATAAACAAGAAACTAAAATATTCAATTGCAAGATCTAAAGATATACCTTCAAGCACCACCTCCCCGGCAACGGCGCTAGAAAAGAGCTTGATGTCTAGTACACAACTTATTCTTGTAGACTCGTGTTGGGCCTCCAAGCGTGAAGTTTTGTTGGACAGTAGTAATTTTCCCTCAAGTGGATGACTTAAGGTTTATCAATCCGTGGGAGGTGTAGGATGAAGATGGTCTCTCTCAAATAACCCAGCAATCAAATACAAGAAATATCTTGTGTCCCCAACACACCCAATATAATGGTAAATTGTATAGGTGCACTAGTTCGGCGAAGAGATGGTGATACAAGTGTAGTATGTATAGTAGATATAGGTTTTTATAATCTGGAAATAAAAAAAACAAGGTGGCAAGTGATAAAATGGAGCACAAACGGTATTGCAATGCTTAGAAACAAGGCCTAGGGTTCATACTTTCACTAGTGCAATCTCTCAACAATGCTAACATAATTGGATATATATATAGGGATTGACTATTCGTCACCCTGGGTGATGAATAGTTATTTTTCACCCACCTCTATTTTAACATCTATGGACCGTAATTTTACGTTTCGTCAATTTTGTCATATTTTAGACATAAAAAGAGAACATAAGAAAACCTATAATCGTCGTAAAAATATTTTATGTTACGTAAAATTACAAATGTAAAAACATAGTGTAAAATGTATGTAAAATACATTTTTTGACCTATATTTTTTTGTCATGCCAATTTTTTTGCCTTAAATCAATATGAATGTAAGTATTTGTATTTCAAATGTAATTTATTTATGAAATGATCGTAAGATTACCTCAGGTGAAGAATAACGTATACTGCACCTTGGGTGATGAATAGTAACACTATATATATACCAAAACGTGCGACAAAGAATCACTTCAAAGTTCCTAGCGGAGAACATAAGATATAAATTTTTGTTGGGTACGAAACCACCTCAAAGTTATTCTTCCCGATCAATCTATTGAGCTATTCTTTTAAGTGTCACAAACAACCCTAGAGTTCGTACTAAAATAACACCATATGATACGCATCAACCAACTCTAATGTCACCTAGATACTCCAATGTCACCACAAGTATCCGTGAGTTGATTGTACGATATGCATCAAACAACTTCAGATTCATAATATTCAATCCAACACAAAGAACTTCAAATAGTGCCCCAAGATTTCTACCAGAGAAAGTAGGACGAAAACGTGCATCAACCCTATGAATAGATTACCCCAATTTCACCTCCGAAATCCGCGAGTTGAGTGCCCAAACATCAAGTGAATCAATATAATACCCATTGTCACCATGGGTATTCATATGCAAGACATACATGTAGTGTCCTCAAATCCATAAAATTATTCAATACCATAATAATGAAACCTCAAAGGTAAAAACTCAATTCATCACAGCAAGATAGAGAGGGAGAAACACCATATGATCCAACTATATTAACAAAACTTGTGGCACGTCAAGATCAAGAACACGAGAGAGAGAGAGAGAGAGAGAGAGAGATCAAACACATATCTACTAGTACATACCCTCAGCCCCGAGGGTGAACTACTCCCTCCTCGTCATGGAGAGCACCGGAATGATGAAAATGGCCTCCGATAATGATTCCCCCCCTCCAGCAAGGTGCCGGAACGAAGCTCCAGATGGGATTACTATGGAACAGAGGCTTGTGACGGCATAAACACTCATCTAGGTTAACGTTAGGGGGTTTCTGAATATATAGTAATTTTTGGCATTGGTAGCACGCAAGGAGGGGCCATAGTGGGCCCACAAGGCACTAGTGCGTGCCCAGGTGGCTTTTGGGGCCCCTATTACTCTTCTGCTGCTCCTCCGAAGCTTCCTGGGTCTGTTTCCTTCTAGAAAAAATCATCAAAAAGTTTTGTTGCATTTGGACTTCATTTGATATGGATTTTCTGGAAAACCAAAGACAAGGAGAAAACAGCAACTGGCACTAGGCACTAGGTCAATATGTTAGTCCATAAAAATCATATAAAAGCCATATAAATGTGCACTAAATCATACAAAACTATAATAAACATGGCATGAATACTTCATAAATTATAGATACATTGGAGACGTATCAAGTCCCGCTCCGGTAGAGTGCCGAAAAAGGCCTCCAGATGGGATCCCTCGAGAATAGGAACTTGCGGTGGCGAAAAAAGTATTTCGCGGACTCCCCTGTTGGTTTCCCGATTTTAGAGTATTTATATAGGTGGAACTAGGTCAAATGGAGTAGAGGTGGGCCCACGAGGCACCAGGGCACGCCACCCCCTGGGCGCACCCTGGTGGCTCGTGCCACCTCCTCTGTCTTCTGGCCTCTCCTGAAGCTTCTAGTGTCTCTTTTGTCCAGAAAAAATTCTCAAAAAAGTTTTGTGGCATTTGGACTTCATTTGGTACTAATATTCTAAAAACCCAAAAACTGACCAAAAAAAACAACAAGTGGCACTGGACACTAAGTTAATAGGTTAGTCCTAAAAAATGATATATAATTGGTTGTTAGTATATATAAAACATCCAAGATTGATACTATAATAGCATGAAAAAATCAAAAATTATATATACGTTGGAGATGTATCAGCCGTCGTCGGTTCAGCCTAACCGGCGGGCAGCAAAGCATGGGATTGACCTGCCCCAGCCACCAAAGAGTAAGAAAATACAAAGAAATACGAAAAATTGGTTATGGTGACGGTGGCGGCGTTTCACCTCGATTCTGGCGATGGCGAAGGGGCCGAACGGGCTTGGCATTGGGCAAAAGGGCGACGAGGGCCAAGGAAGGCAACGAGGTAGTGGCCGGGCCGGCAGGCGTCGCGGGTGAAGAGGCAGTGATGGGGAGGCAAAGGTTTTTCTCCGAGCGATAGCGGTGGAGTAAATTTCGGACGTCATAGGCGCCGGAGGATATAATATCCTCCGTTATTCGGTTTAGGGGATCGGCTAGGTGCCAGGTAGATTAACTTTCTCTAATGCCGGAGAGAGGAACCTCTTAGAGCAACTCCAACACAGCCACCCAAACGGATACGGATTTTATCCTTTTTTGTCCGTTTGGGCACCTGTCCACCTAGCGGACATGGTGCGGACAAGCACGGATGGTGGATGCACCCAACGTAGGAACACTTGAAGCGGACAAGCACAACAGCAACACTAAGTGAGCTGGCCCCGCGCACGACGGGCAGTGCCCCGGCCCCAGACGCGAGCTCCAGAGGCGAGGCGCCGCAGGCTCGCAGCCGGGTCGACTTGCTTTTATCACGGTTACCGCGTGATTCCATAGTGTGATATTTCAAGTAGCTCACTAGTTGTACTATTAGGCTGGTTTGCTAAAGGTAAATTTTTCTTCCAAGATGTTTGTTGTGTTTCGAAGTGTGTGCCTTGTAATTGTGAGGGCCTGATCTATTTAATACCCCCTTTGTCCGGAATTACTTGTTGTAGAAATGGATGTATCTAGACGTATTTTAATTCTAGATACATCAATTTCCGAGATAAGTAATTCCGAGTAGCTAGCAATGGCATGAGTACTCACTATCTAGCCCGTTCGGGTCAGTTTGGCCATGCGACCGCCCCCGAGCTACGGGACGAGCGCGGGCGGCAAGCAGAGCGTGCGGGACGAGCACATGGTGGGCGAAATGCGAGCGTGCTGGCGGGAGCGCGGCGAGCAACAGGACCAGCGCGGTAGGCGGGCGGCAAGGCGAGGATGCGGGCGCGCGTGGGGGGGGGTGGGGCGGCCAACCACTCTGGCATGAGGAAGTTCACGCTGCCGTGCTGGCGAGGCAGGCGAGCTCCTGCGACTGATAGGTGGGACCAGGGGCGGACACGAGCGGACGAGAGCGGTCATCTGCTTTTGCATCCATTTGTGCCCATATTTGGGTCAAGTTTGGGTCGATGATGACAGTTAACGGACAACAGGCGAACACGTGTGTCCATTTGGGTCGCCCCGTTGGGCTAACTTTTGTGTCCGGATAATCCAAATAGACAAAATGAAACGCTGAATTGGAGATGTTCTTAGAGTTGGCCTTATAATTTATAAGAGTAATGTCTCTAGTTATGTGCATCCAGGCAAAGTCGGAATATCCCGGAAACATCAAGTCAGATAACGGTCCAACAATAGTCAGATAGTCCAACTAGTCAGATTTTCTGGGAAATATCCAACGATGATCTGACTTCACAGAGGCTCATGTTATAAGTCAGATAATGGCCAGATATTAGACAGATAGTCCAATTTATCCATGCTCTGCACCTCCTTGCTCTTGCTATACTTCCCCATGCTCCACATCTCCTTGCTCTACTTCTCCTTGCTTAGATGGGCTCATCACAACAAAAAGATTTGCTCTTGGATTCAGAACAACATCATCAGGGCAAAAGGGACGACCGTCCTGGGCCCCAAGACGGGAGGACCCCAACTAAAACTTATAATACTAAAAACTGTAAAAGTATACATTGCATCTGAAAGATTAGTAAATGGATAAAATAAAGTCTCAATTTGCAGCAGTGTAAGTTCACACCATATACTAAACAGTTATACCACACATAGGCAAATCAATCCGACTGACAAAGTTGAATTCAAATACATTAGTCTCTCTTTACAATGCATGTCTTAGTATCATAGTGAAAATTATGATAAGTAGATTTCTATGTTTGAGCCAATGCACAGTTTTTAATTCGATAAATATGTAGGCATCTCATTTGTACCAAACCAAAACAAACCAAGTGAATCTGGACGAGCATGTTAGGTAATCGAATCATACGTAAAATTACAATCAACAATAATTTTTGTTCTTCAATGATTCTATTACCGAACCCAACTTGGAAGCCACATTTTCTATGCCCTAGAAGTTTCCATGAATATGACTAGCAAATATAAACTAGAAACCACTATTAAAGTATTTGTTAGTGTGTATATAATTTGGAAATCTCTACCATAATATTCAATAATATTAAAAGATATATATGAACACATGCATAGATTTACAAATGTGTATACACTTCATCGTTTATGCAATATTAAAAAAATATTGTTTTTAACAATAAAGACAAAAAGGTACATCATGAAATTTTCATTTTGTAGAACTAAAATTTTCAAGCATATACATTACAACTGCATACCAATCAATAATACAACTATTATTTGAACAACCACTCGTGCATGCAGGAGTTGACGCTGCCGTGCTGGCGAGGCAGGCGAGCTCCTGCGACTGATAGGTGGGACCAGGGGCGGACACGAGCGGACGAGAGCGGTCATCTGCTTTTGCATCCATTTGTGCCCATATTTGGGTCAAGTTTGGGTCGATGATGACAGTTAACGGACAACAGGCGAACACGTGTGTCCATTTGGGTCGCCCCGTTGGGCTAACTTTTGTGTCCGGATAATCCAAATAGACAAAATGAAACGCTGAATTGGAGATGTTCTTAGAGTTGGCCTTATAATTTATAAGAGTAATGTCTCTAGTTATGTGCATCCAGGCAAAGTCGGAATATCCCGGAAACATCAAGTCAGATAACGGTCCAACAATAGTCAGATAGTCCAACTAGTCAGATTTTCTGGGAAATATCCAACGATGATCTGACTTCACAGAGGCTCATGTTATAAGTCAGATAATGGCCAGATATTAGACAGATAGTCCAATTTATCCATGCTCTGCACCTCCTTGCTCTTGCTATACTTCCCCATGCTCCACATCTCCTTGCTCTACTTCTCCTTGCTTAGATGGGCTCATCACAACAAAAAGATTTGCTCTTGGATTCAGAACAACATCATCAGGGCAAAAGGGACGACCGTCCTGGGCCCCAAGACGGGAGGACCCCAACTAAAACTTATAATACTAAAAACTGTAAAAGTATACATTGCATCTGAAAGATTAGTAAATGGATAAAATAAAGTCTCAATTTGCAGCAGTGTAAGTTCACACCATATACTAAACAGTTATACCACACATAGGCAAATCAATCCGACTGACAAAGTTGAATTCAAATACATTAGTCTCTCTTTACAATGCATGTCTTAGTATCATAGTGAAAATTATGATAAGTAGATTTCTATGTTTGAGCCAATGCACAGTTTTTAATTCGATAAATATGTAGGCATCTCATTTGTACCAAACCAAAACAAACCAAGTGAATCTGGACGAGCATGTTAGGTAATCGAATCATACGTAAAATTACAATCAACAATAATTTTTGTTCTTCAATGATTCTATTACCGAACCCAACTTGGAAGCCACATTTTCTATGCCCTAGAAGTTTCCATGAATATGACTAGCAAATATAAACTAGAAACCACTATTAAAGTATTTGTTAGTGTGTATATAATTTGGAAATCTCTACCATAATATTCAATAATATTAAAAGATATATATGAACACATGCATAGATTTACAAATGTGTATACACTTCATCGTTTATGCAATATTAAAAAAATATTGTTTTTAACAATAAAGACAAAAAGGTACATCATGAAATTTTCATTTTGTAGAACTAAAATTTTCAAGCATATACATTACAACTGCATACCAATCAATAATACAACTATTATTTGAAAACATTTTATGTGCCTAAGAAATAGAAAAAATATATTAATTACAATTGTAATATGTTACACTTAGTATAAAATAAGTATAAAATTTTAGTATGAAAAACAATTATCTTATATCGCCTTGGGACCAAAAATGATTTGGACCCGCTCTGTACATCATCCACATTAAGTTGGGCATGAAAGTCATCATCACGATCCAAGTACAGGCTGAATGATTGCTGTTAATTATAAATATGGGCACACGAATGCAAGGTGAGTTAAGCAATGTCTTGTCTTGTAAATCAATGCGTTGGATCCTGTTATAGAATCAAGGTGCTAAGCGATGTTTCCTTCTTGCAGGGTCGCACCCTACACTGGTGGCCCGGGTTCGCTTGATTCACTCCGGCGGAGGCGCTAACTTGGCGGCGGAGGCAGATGAGTTGATTCACTCCGGCGGAGGCTGATGACCAGCGGGGAGGGAGTCAATTCCCCGGAGGCGCCAATTAGGGATTTAAATTTGTTTTGCTACAAGTAGCCATTAGAAATATCATAAACTTGTAAATGTGCTCGTGGATCTGGTTTTGGATGTGTCCATAATATGATATGAACAGGAGGCCTTGATCAAATTTTTTTTTGTCCATCACTCTGTTTAATTTCCATTTTTCTTTAGTTTTTCTTTTTAATTTCTTTTGGTCGAGGGGAGGGGGGATGGATCGACCCACCGCCGCCGGCGGAACGGATCCCTCCGCCGCTTGGTTCCGGGCCTTGGCCGGAGTTCCTCGCCGGCCGGGACATCGAGTTCGTGTTGTGACCCTGCCCCATTCGCTGGTTGTCGGGCTCTGAGCTGAGGTAGGAGGATTTGCTTCGTCCATGTGGACAGGTTTGGTTTCGATCCGCCCCCTCGACAGGTTTCTCTGTGCTGTCAAGTCGCTGGCAGTTTTCATGTGCGCTCTGGCCAGACCCGCCCCTCCCTGGGGTTTCGGTTCTGTGAAATTAGGAATGGTCACGTGCTTGCGATTGGGGATTTGGGCTGGATGCTAGTAGTACATTTTAGATATTAGGAATGTTTTTCTGGTTTTGGAATGTTTTTTATTCCAACTTTATCTAAATCTGTGCTTCTGTAGACCGTTTAGGATTAGGTGATGGCTATGAATGTGAGCAAAATTTCTTCCGGAACGTTGTGCTTGATGCTATTAATCCCTCTAGTTCGTTGGTCCACACCGGTAATGGAAACATCTTTTGCAGCATCTGTATGTTACCTACTGTTTTAGATGCTTTTGTCCACTTGCTGATAGTCTTTGGGAGTTGCTTTTGTACCAGCCCATCTTCAATTTTATAGACAGGCTATGGATGCGAACTGACCCTTCTATGACCTATCACTCAGCATATAATGGCCAACCTGTGTTTACTCATTTATGTGTTGTGATAAGTAATCAGACTCATGATTCATGTATCTCTGGTTTTACATGATTGTAGCAACACCTCCATCAACTTTGAGTGAGAAGGAAGCTTTGGAGTTCATTTCCCACTTTGTGTTTTTGTGCTTGCAGGCCATATGTATCTTCAACTTGGTGGTTGCTTTGTTGATAAAGCTGGGCGAAAGCCTATTTCGTGTATCTGGAAACCCCTGCAATTTATTTCATAACCATTTCAAACTTATCTTATGAGATGCTGGTTAAGTAACGTCAACATACTTCGTGCGGTTTCGTCAACCCCTCCATGCGGTTTCGATTCTGTGAAATTAGGAATCGTCACGTGCTTGCTTGCTGTGAAGAAATGTCACGTGCTTGATATGGAGAAACCGGGCATTGTTTTGCTATAGTTTCGGGATAAGATATTCCATCGATTTTCTTGTTTGGACATACTTTTGAATGTTTCATTCCAACTGGATCTTAATTTTGTGCTTGTGTAGACCGTTTGGGATTATTTGATGGCTATGAATGTGAGAAACTTCTTAATGTCGTGTTAGGGCAGGAAGGAATGCCAAGCAAAGGCTTGAGTTAGAAAATAAACAGCTGCACAGCAAATTGGAAGCAATGGAACACATGCAACAGGATGAAGATTCTGAATCAAAGAAGAAGATGGCTGGACGAATTCAGGAGGTAAAAGAGCAGTGTGATGCAACACAATCATCTACACAGACTTTGTTTATCAAGGAAAGGAAAGCAAATGCTGAGTTGTGGCATGCTCGGGAGGCACTGATACGTGTAAGTTACCTCGTTGATTGATTCAAAACTTGTCCATGACATTGTGATATGCAGTTGTTGTTGATTTTGCAAAACAGTAGAAATTGATTCTCCTTCTGACCTCCAGGATCTTACAACTGGCCAAGCATCTATAGGCATCAAAAGGATGGGCATGCTTGACCAATCACTTGAAAAATCTTTCCAACAGGAATTGTCAGAGCATGATGAACCAAGTCAGCATGCTGCCTTATTTTGCGGCAGTTGGGAGGCAGGGATTGGAAATCCAGAGTGGCGGCCTTTTAAAGTTATCATAGTTGACGGAAAAGAGATGGTATAGATGTCTTTGCTGCTGCTACTACACAATCTGCTTTCTCTAATATTTTGTTATTGTGTGTCATTAGTTCCACAATAGACTTTTGGCTTTGCAAATGTTTCCCTGGTACATCTGCCTTTTAATCAATTGTGGTGGAAACTGTAGGTGCATAATTTAATACACACCCCTAGGTTTTCTTAGTTAATCTGAAAGGAACAAATCAGCAGAGAACAATCTTTTTTCATGGTGTACTCTAACTGGTCTCTACTGCATGCAGATTTTACAGTGAATTGTTTAATAACTTGGTTTAGTTCTGTAATATGCAGTAGTTAATTATTTAATGGATGGTTGATTACTGAATCTGTCAGTTTAGACACTTATGTGTACATCAATATCACTGATCAATAGTACCAGCTTACCTGAGGCATGGTTACGGAATATGTTGTGTGACTTTCAAAACATTATAATATGTGAGTTTGTTTCCTTGCTTGTAGAGTGTTCGGTTAATGCATAGGTTTATTGTGCTACCTCTGAGAGTAATTCCAGTTTTGACATAGAGGGCAAGAACTTACCTTATTGTTTGCTACTCTTGGTTGAACGAATTGTATTTAATAAATACTGATTTCTTCTCCACTCAAATGTTGGTTCCTTCTATTCTTTATTTTCCTCTGATATGGTCAGCTCCATACCAATTTTTTTCTTTCAAAAAAGTTCTATCGAAATATGTACGTTTGCTTAGAGTTATATGTGTGGAGGTCCACTGCTTGATGGGTTCACTATGAGTTGGCTAGATTCTTTTCTATGTAGAGAAGTTCTGATCAAGAAGCTTGACTGTTTCATGGTTGCATTACATTTTGACTACTGTGCATATCGCTTTGGGCTGAAGTTTCTAGCATGTTGAAAGTAAAATTAAAAGTCATTTAGGTCTGCTTTTGAAATAGTTGTTTATTGGTATGCCTAGTGTCTTGGTTTTCCTTTGAAATGGAGATTTTTTTACCAAGGTCTTATTTTTAAAGACTATCGATTGGTTTTATAAATATGAAATGTTTAGCCAATATACATCAGTTTCTTGTTTCTGAGTATTATTCCAGCTGACGATTAAATGCGGCAGATCATCCTCTCAATTTGCTCACATCCCAGTTTCACCTGCTTGTTAGGAGCTTGGAGCACTGCTCGTTAAACTGAATTGCACAATTGCATTAAGTCAACTTGTCAGTGATATGTTCTGTTGCAATTCATTCTTCTTCATGTGTTCATTTTATCTGGTTAGTGAAATGGTCTTTAAATGTCAGCTATGTTCCTTTACTCTCTGTAACTGGTGCAAGGCCATGTCGATATGCTGCTCACATGACTTGTAGGCAACTGATCATGGTCGACTATCTGTTGTGTGTATGCCCCTTCTGACTTCTGCGTTGCGGCAAACTTTTGCGTGTGTGGTTACAGTTTACAATGTCGATTCAGTATACAGGTTTAATACCTGGATTAATATACCCCAGTTTGTCTGCGGCCTGAAGCCAGTGAACCTTTACAGTTCTTCTAGAGCAATTATGCGAGCATCGTTAACTATATACTTTGCTTTTCAGTGTGAGGTTTCAGTTCTTATTATACCAGAGCTGACTGGGCAAATTAAGTTTCCATGATCCAAGTTAACTTGCAAGATTTTGCCACAATCATTTCTTCAAGACCATGGCATCGCTAGCCAGCACTGCTTCGGGCAAACTTGGATCTCTTTCAATTTTGTTTCAGGTCTCCAGGTTGCCTAAGGAAATTTCATTGTGAAATACATACAGCTTGATGGAAAAATTCAAACAACTTGTTAGGAAGCAATGGTTTGACTCTTCCTTGAATGATTTAATTGATTTGAGACAAAAGTCATCTTTCAGTTGGAAATATAGATATATAATGGTCCAATATCATAGGGAATTTCTGAGTCAATTAGATCAGGAATGTAAATTGTTTTTGCTGCTTGGGCTTGCTTAGCTGGTAAAAAAAATTCTACCTTTTTTTCATATTACTGGCACTTCTCATTCTAGATTCGATGCTAGGCTGATCAGAATTTCTGAGTCAATTAAATCAGGAGTGTAAATTGTTTTCGTTGCTAGGGCTTGCTTAGCTGGTAAAAATGTTATATCTTTGTTTTCATATTACTGTCACTTTTCACTCCAGATTAAGTGCTAGGCTAAGTGGGTAAGTATTGGGAGGCATTTGAAATTTCTGGAAGAGTTGTTTTTCGAGAACATCCTGTAATTCACACCTACCACTGATTTGGAACAGCCCTGGTGTATTACCTTAGTACTGGAGTATGCACATCTTAAGTCACTACATAACATGCATGTGACATTGTTTTTCCCGAATGGCGTGTGAGACCACCTACCGTGGTAGGACCACGTCCAAGTTACCATTTATATCAAAGTAACAGCAAGCTCATGAAATGCAGGTTTCGTAGCTGTTATTGTTGGCCTTGGGAAAATGCCGGCCATCTAATGTGGTGTGTGCTCTATTGTAGGAAATTCATCCATGAGGACGACGAGATGCTTCAGGCTATTAAAGAAGAACAGGGCGAACATATCTATGGCGTGGTGACAAAGGCTCTGCTCGAAATCAGTGAGTACAATCCAGTAGCCGTCATGCTGTTAGTTTTCTTTTTCTTCGAGAAAACGCAAAGACTTCGCGTTTCTTTTCATTGAAAAGGGGCGGAAAAAGTTTCAGGCCTCCTAGGAGGTGGTTTATAGCTTGTGCTACAATGGTTTGAATGGACATCCCAGGTGTTTGGGATCACCAATCGAAGGCTAGAAACCCCAGCCCGAGCTCAGAGGGCAGCCTCTGCTCTGATTTTCTTTGTTAGCTGGGGGACAGAGGGTCGATCCCCATTGAAGATGCAGGCGTTACGCTGTTTCCTGATCATCCATCCCGTCAGCAGTGTCGCGGTGGCCAGTTGCAAAGTGGTTTGGGAGCCGTCTCTTTGGCAGCCCGCCACCATTCGTTGATGGAGGTGTCTTGGTCCGGTGGCCTGCACGTCATCCAGAGGGTATCATGCCATACCTGCCTTGAGAAAGGGCAGGAAACTAGCAGATGGTGCATTGTCTCTGGTTCCTGGTCGCAAAGGGCGCAGCGTGGGTGGTGCTGCAGGCCGTGGCGTTGCAATCTCTCGGCAGTCCAGCACCTGTCCAGGTTCTTAGTGAGCTGTGAGCCGTGGAACTATGAGCAGCGCTGGAAAGCGACTCTGGAAGAAGTTGTTGAGTATGTACTGAACCAGTGGCGAATGGACAGGAGCAAGCTCAAGAGGAAGCATGCCGAAGAAGATGCTGGAAGAACTTGGTCAACTGGACATGATGTCTTGAAGTTGCTGGAAGTACTCAGGATGTTTTAAGTAATTGCTAAGTTGGACATGATGTTATTTTGGCCCCGGCGCGTTAGAGCTGCGTGACTCTTGACGACGAGGCAACATGACAAGATGGTTTCCGGTGAACTTATAACCTTTTAGTTGGGGTTGTGGGACCCGTCTCTTGGGCAGCCAGCCACCATTCGTTGATGGAGGTGTCTTGGTCCGGTGGCCTGCACGTCATCCAGAGGGTATCATGCCATACCTGCCTTGAGAAAGGGCAGGAAACTAGCAGATGGTGCATTGTCTCTGGTTCCTGGTCGCAAAGGGCGCAGCGTGGGTGGTGCTGCAGGCCGTGGCGTTGCAATCTCTCGGCAGTCCAGCACCTGTCCAGGTTCTTAGTGAGCTGTGAGCCGTGGAACTATGAGCAGCGCTGGAAAGCGACTCTGGAAGAAGTTGTTGAGTATGTACTGAACCAGTGGCGAATGGACAGGAGCAAGCTCAAGAGGAAGCATGCCGAAGAAGATGCTGGAAGAACTTGGTCAACTGGACATGATGTCTTGAAGTTGCTGGAAGTACTCAGGATGTTTTAAGTAATTGCTAAGTTGGACATGATGTTATTTTGGCCCCGGCGCGTTAGAGCTGCGTGACTCTTGACGACGAGGCAACATGACAAGATGGTTTCCGGTGAACTTATAACCTTTTAGTTGCGGTGGTGGTGTAGCATTGCATGAATGCTTGTTGGTTATCCTCTTAAGGTTTCTCCGGGGTTTGACAGTCAGTCGATGCAAATGAAGGTGCATTTTGCCTTTTATCTTGAATCAGTTTCTGGATGTTAAAGTCGCCATGCATGCCTAACAATCAACGTTTATGTGTGCGAGGATGCGTCTGTTGCTACCAGAGAAGATGGGAGTTCTTGATGCAGCCGACCTTCAAGGTCTGCTGTCTTGCATTAGTACTGCACCCAACCCAGTGCCACTTGCATCTGCTTCAATAACAAAGGGTTTGGAAAAATTGGGTAGTGCTAAGACAGGGCATGATGTCATGATGACCTTCAGGTTGGAGAATGCTTGTTCTTGTGCTACTCCCCAAGTGAACTGGTCTTTTTTCAGAGCATCATATAGTGGTCTGCAGATAGTGCCATAATCCTTGACAATCTCCTGTAGTAACCTGTCAGTCGAAGAAAACCTCTGAGGTTGGTGACATTGTCAGGAGATGGCCAGTTGAGAATATCTTGGACCTTGCTAGGGTCAGTTGCTACACCTTCTGCAGAAATAATGTGACCCAAGTAGCCAACCTTCTGTACCGCAAACTCACATTTGCTCTGCTTCACAGACAAGCAATGTTCTTTAGGTAAATCCAAAGCAATCTTGAGTTGTTGTACATGCTCTTCTAGAGTTTCACTGAACACCAACACATCATCAAAGAATACTAGTATAAATCTTCTGTGGGGTCCAAATATTAAATTCATGAGGTTTTGGAATGTTGCTGGAGCATTAGTTAGCCCAAAGGGCATAACTATGTATTCATAGTGCCCAAGGTGAGTTCTGAAGGCAGTTTTAGGGATATCAGGTGTGGCCATTCTGATCTGATGAAACCCCAGACCTGAGGTCCAATTTTGTGAAATACTTGGCACCATGGAGCTCATCCAACAAGTCTTCATTGATTGGCATGGGAAATTTGTTTTTGATTGTTCTGGAGTTGAGCTGTCTGAAATCATTACATAATCTCCATCCTCCAGCTTTCTTTCTGACCATTACTGCACGTGAGGAGAAAGGGCTAAGGCTGGGCTGTATTTCTTGCTTGATTAGGAGGTCTTGTATGATTTCTTCCATAGCAGATTTTTTGTAGTGGGGCACTCTATATGGTCTGATGTTGGGAGGGGTGGTCCCTGGAATTAGATCAATCCTATGATCAATCTCTCTGATAAGAGGAAGGCCCACTGGTTCCTTGAAAACTTCAGCATATTGGTCTAGCAGTGACTGAACTGGTTCAGGTACAGTTGTAGGTTTTGCTACAGTAGGCTTGATCAGATTGATCTGAATGAAGTAGCCCATTGCTCCTTTTTGAAATATTTTGTCAGCCTGTTCTGGAGTACAAGTCTGGTCAATACTACTGTCGCTGTAATCCCTTATAAGAAAGGGTTTGTTTCTCCAGTTAATGACTATTGTCCTTAGGATGAAATCCATGCAAATAGGACTGAATTCTTTGAGCCAATCAGCCCCCAATATAATGTCAATAAGTCTGGAGTGGTAGAACTTTGAAAGTGTTTTTGAATGGCTCGCCAGCAATAGTATATGGGCAGTCCGGAACTACATTGTCAGACAATAGTTGTCCACCGCCTGCTACTGATACTTTGCTAATACTGGTGGGAGTCAATGAGAAATTGCAGTCCACTGCACACTTATAATCTATAAAGGTGTGAGAAGATCCACTGTCAACCAGAGCTACAGCTCTTTTTCCGGCAATGTTAAGTATAATGCATAGAGTAGCAGGGCCAGGTGTTCCTTGTGCAGCATGGATAGAGATCTGACAGCATTGCTCTGTAGGTGCTTCTTTATCTAGGGTATTTGGTGCAGTATGATACTGAACTTCAGGCTGTTGCTGTTCATCAATTGGAGTCTCAACAGTTTCTCCCTCCACTTCTTGTAATATGTGTATGGTCTTCCCTATTCCGCATTTATGCTGTCTATTCCATGGTTCTCGACAGTACCAGCAGAGATTAGGGGCTTGTGTGGCTTGTGTGGCAGTACTTCTGTCAGTAGTTTGTATTTGCAGTTGAGGAGGTCTGTGAGAATTTGCGTAAGTGGTGTACTGTCTTGGCCTAGATGTCTGTGGTAGGGTTTGTAGCCTAGCATTTGCAGCCTTTTCATAGACTTTAGCATACCAGTAAGCTTCCATGATCCCCGTTGGTCTTTGACCACACACTTCATGCTTAATATCTGATTTCAGACCTCCAATAAAACAGCTCATGAGAAAATTCTCCTGCAAAAATGGATGGTCTCTTTTTACTAAGGCCGCACACTCCTCAAACTTGTTGATGTATTCACTGACAGTTGTTGTTTGTTGTACATTTTTCAAGTTTTCCACTGCTTCATGAACACTGGCTTCAGTAAATCTATCAGCAAGTATCTGACAAAACTGCTGCCATGTGACCATTTGCCAAGGTACACGGATGTTTTTGACCCATACTGACGCTTTGCCTTGAAAATGTCCAGTGGCTAAGTTGAACCATCGATCATATGGAGTGCCTGTCATGTCAAAGAATTTTTCACAAGAAATCAGCCACTCAATTAGGTCATGTTCCATCAAAGAGAGGGATTTCCAGTCTGGGGCCTTTAAGTGTGGCTTCAGCATAATAAGAGGGGCCACCTAATTGAGTAAATAAGAGGGTCCACCTAATTGAGTAGCTATATGATTTCTCTGGTTGTCAAACTGTTGAACTCCAGCATGGAATATGGAAGGTGGAGTTGTACTATTTGTTGCAGTGTTGATATACTGTCCAGTAATGTGATTGTATGTTGGTTGAGCCACATATGGAGCTATCACTGGGGCAAAGTAGCCAGTGTTGCCAGTAGGTGCCATAGGTGGGGGTTGACCATTAAGCAGTACATTTGGTAGTCCAGCTGGGGCAACCGTCCCCTGTACACTCAGTCTGAAAGGTGGTACTGATCCTTGAGTGTTTGCAGATGTGGTATGAGCAATGGTGCGATCTGTGTAGATGGCCGAACAGCTTGGAATAAACTGAGTAGTGGCATGTGGCATCTCAGTTAGCGATGGCATTTGTACTGACTGTTGAGAACTGCTTGTAGTCAGACTGAATTTTGCAAAAGCATTCATCAAATTTACTTGGGAGACCTGCATAACTGAACCGTCCAGTAGTGATTACATTGGTTCACGTGTTTAAGCCAAACCAAGCTTTTATCTGGATCGTCCAGTAGTGATTACCCGCTCTGCTATCCACCGGAGGATAACTGACGAAGTGGTATCTTCAGTCTTCGTCAGTTAGACACTTGCTGCAGATTTCTTCAGACTCCTTCAGGTTCTTCAGGTCCTGACATATAACCTGGGCTTTATATTCATGAATACAATGGTGAGCGCTGAAGCACTTGTTTATGTACATTGTTGGAGAGATCAAGTTAATGATATTTCAATAAGATCCGTATTTCAATTGACATGCAAATAGCCCCTGTTTTGATGCTTTTGCAGTTGATGCTGCCGGTTCCAATGATGGACAGCTGGGTCACTTTATGTTGTCGATGTGGAGAAGAACTTGCTGGTGATAGACCCATGTGAGACATCTGAGCCCATTGAGGAGATACGCTACAAGCATGAGGACAATGCCAACTTCATTCTGGATGGGCTTCGACGCTGCATTCATGTTAACATGCCTGGGTGGCATGTACCAGCTCAAGGGTGGACGATCAACTACAATGTGGGCATGCATGAAAGTTGTGAAATGTAAGTTGAATTGTGTATCTTGGAGGCAAAATGTGTTTAGTTTTATATTAGTCAGATCAGATGCCACAAATCACCAACTGTAATTTTGCAGAGAGGACAGCCGGCTGTTTATTGTGAACTACATCAGGGGTTCACTTGACTATACATGGAGATGGAGACTTCCTCTGACACCGGTAAGCAAACTCATTATACGGATATCATCCTAGTGTGGTTTCCCTCTGACAACTCATATCTAATGTTTGCAATGTCTGTGTGCAGGGCCGGCTGCAGTACCTCCGCAAATTAATCGCGTACGAGGTGATTTCCATGAGGGGAGCAGAGTTGAGCTCCCCGATTTCATGATTGAGGTGTGGTAATGATTCCCGTAGTTTCCATGCTAAGTACGACATGGGTGTTTCGCCGGCCGCCTCCTCCCCCTCGTCTAGCCGCATCTCTTCGTCCGCACGAGGAGATCCATAGGGAAGGATCCCCTTTTCTGCAAAGCCCGCGACTTGCCGGCTCCGGCGGCGGCGCTCATGTCCTGGAGGGAATTGGGGCTTGATCTGGAGGCATGGAAGACCCTCGAGCTCCTGCAGAAGTCGACGGCATGGGGAAGACGAAGACTTGCTCCAGCCACATGCCACTGCCCCGTGCTCGTCTTGCCGCTGCCGTTCCCCTCCTCGAGCTGGCGGACTGATGATGCAGGACCCGCCCTCTTCGCTCCACCGGCAGCGCCGCTGCCGCTGATGCTGCCCGCTGCCCACTCGCCGGCAGCGCAAGTCCGTCTTCTAGCTGCTGATTTCTGTCTGGTGAAGGAAGCAGGTGAGCTGATTTTGTTCTTGTCCTCTTGGTTTGTGCAGTGATTGGAGGAGGACTTGGTGCAGAGGAATGGAGTACGAGTACGGATGCTGCTTCCGTTGATCTTAGGTGAGCTTTTAGAAGAGAATCAGACCTTTTAGCAAGGAATTGCATTGCATTTGGTTCAGTAGCAAATGGAATCTACGGTGAATGGAGTATTTCTGAACACATTAGTGAGTTGGATATTACATTGGAGTAGAAAGAAATAAAGAAATGCATGGCATCATGGACACATTAGTGAGCCAGTGTCAGTAAAAGTTCAGACATGGAGTAGTAAGTGAGCTAGTGCTGTTCAACTAAATGTTCAGAAATGCTCAGAAAAAGTTCAGGAAAAGTCCAGAAATCCACATAAACATCATATTCAAATGCATCTTATCTCATGTCATAAAACTGCTGGCTCAGTGCATGTGTGGACACTTTTTTTTTGCTAAATGCAGAATGGATGTTAAATTCAGTTGTAGAATGAACAGTGGCCAAACTAGAACAGTAGGCCAAACTAGAATGAACTTTGCATGGAGTAATTTTTCTTATCTTTCTCCAGGGTTCTCTATAATAATGGAACTCACAAGTGGCCATAAAAAAGTGAACAGCAAAATGCACTTGTTTCGAATAATCATACACTTGCTCTAAAATTGCTTCAAATGATCATTAGGCTGTTTAAAGGAACAGTGTTTAAAGAATTTTTAAAGTGACAAGAGCAAAGTATTGTACTCTTGTTGGCCGCAGTTTCTGTTCTAAGTAACAAGAGGAATGATTTTGATTTTTGACTCTGACAGTGAATTTGACTCTGTCAATTAACTGAACCTGACAATGGACTTGACTCTATCAATTAAACTCGATTTTTTGCTGGCAGTGGAATAATTAAACATACATGCTCACGCAGTGCATCTAGATTCCTGTTACCCATTTCTGGTCTCCAAGGAGCTTGGCGATCACCTCACGACGCT
>NW_024120277.1:0-12220 GCF_003073215.2 Triticum urartu
TTGCTCCCCCCGTCCCCCCTCCCCCCCCCCCCCCGGCGCGTAAACACGATGTACACGTATACAGTGGGCTGGGCTAGGCCATCTATCTTTTTTTTTTCTAAATTTTAACATGTAAAAAAATGTGAGCGTGGCGGGAATCAAACCAACAAATTCCTGTTCAAAGTATGACTCTATAACTAACCAGGCAAAGTCAGTATATATGATTAAATACCTCATTCTAGTCCTTTTACTCTTTACACTTTCCTCTTTCCTTTTACTATTTTCCTTTTTCCTTCTTTCTTGTTCCTTTTTTTTCTCGTTTTTTCAAACGGTTTTGTTCGATTTTTATTTTTCTTTTTTCGTTTTCCATTTTCAACTTCTTTTCTTTTTTTATATTCCTTTGTTTTCCTTTTTATTGGCAGTGTGCAAACCTTTTTTTTCAAATTCGTGAACATTCAAAACCGATGAACATTTGTTTCTAAATTGATGATTTTTTAAGAATGAATGAATTTATTAAAATTTGATGAACACTTTGTAAAAATTGATGTGTTTTTCCAGAATCAATAAAGTTTGTACAAAACAGATGTACTTTAATCAAATCCTTGAACCTTTTTTTTCCAAAACCGTGAATTTTTTCTCAATTCGTGGTACTTTCAATTTTCTCTGTATTTCAAAAAAATCTACACAAAAAAATTGCTCCGGGAAATTACGGAAACAAATCTGTTTCATATTTTTCTGATTTTTTTGGAATTTACAAATTTGGTAGTGATTTTCAAAAAATGTTTATGGTCTCTTAGAAAATGATCATGTCTTGACATTCTGAGGAATATTGAAACACACAACATTATTGTGAAATGTCTGTATAATTTTTCAAATGTGTTGTAATTTCTTGATTTTCTTTTTGAAAGGTGAACATTTTTTGAAATTTGGAGCAAATCATTGTGCTTGGCAAATTCTATTTGAGGAGCTCCTTGTCAGTGATTTAAGCGCCGGTTAAGAAGCTGGCAGTTGCTCGCATCCCAGATGGCCGCGACCCAATATTGCACAAGGTGGGTTGCCCCGCTCGCTCGCCTCGCCTGCTAGCTTTGAAAAAATTCATAAATTCGAGAAATTTATGAAGTTTAAAATAGAGTTCATGAATTATAAAATTAGCCATGAGTTAAATTTTAAAAGTGTCATGAATTTTTCAAAAGTTTGAGTTTTTTGTGAATTTAAACAATTTAATGACTTAAAATGTTAAAAAGATCATGAATTTAGAAAATTTCATGAATCTTAAAATTGTTCATGGCATAAAATTTTAAAAATTTCTTCAAATTGAAAGAAGGAACAATTTTTGAAAATGATCACAGATTTAAAAAATAAGTTTGCAGATTTGAAAAAATGATTCACGAATTTTAGCAACTTGAAAAATTCAAAAGAAAGTTTGTGAAAGTAAAAATGAAAAAGTGTAAAATAAATATAAAAATAAAATGGAAAAAAGAAGAGAAAAAAATATGTGGAAACCATGCATTATATAAATAAATAAAATTGCACGGAAAACCATGCAGAACATGAACCGAAAATGTAGACACTAGAAAAAAGAAGTTGAACTGTGCATGACAGGTTATCTATATGAGTTGGTAGCTGTGGTAGGAAATGAAATTGGAGGTATTGAGTTCGAAGCTAAAAAAAGGAAAACATGTAAATGGGCCGAGCCCAGGGTAGAGCCTATAACCAGTGGCAAAACAGGAGTTGGCGTATACATATAAAGGTGGGTATGATCTCTGAAAAGTCTATATTACCCTTTGTATGTTTAGTGAGGGGGGCTCATATTTTCTGAAGGCCATAAATAACTTTAGATTTTTTTGCATAATTTTTGAATGATTTCTTTTATCGGTTTCAAAATTCATTTCAAGATTGTTTGCTTTTTTCAAAGCACTCGAAGAAATATAGAAAGTAGCAAATATAACAATGAAACCAACTAGAAACAACAATGATGAAAACCAAAACAACGACTGGCCAAGTCGAAGCAGAAAGTGGAACAAAGAAAACAACCGACCAAGAAAACCAGAAACATCTTGGCCCACGAAAAGCTTGTCAATAGGACATCCCCAAGGTAAACCATGCCCTAAGGGAAATAAAAAATAACTGATCTACCTCTCGCTCGTACTATATATATTATATTATATTGGCCCTGTTTGGATTTATGGGTTAGAGTTAGTTTGGGTTAGTTTAGACTCAACTAACCCAAAAAATCCAAACGGGAGGGTTAGTCTGGTTAGATGCATCTAACCCATCCAAAAAATCTAACCCACCCAAAAGGTGCTTATTTGGGTTAGTTCTTCTTGGAACTATAAAAAACATTTTTTTTCTCTCGCTCTCCCCGCAGCAGATCCCTCCCCGCTTCCTCGAAGCTTCTCGTCCTCTTTCTCCCTCCCTCTCGCACCGCCCGTGAAGGCACCTCGTTGTATCCGCGCTCCATCTAACCCTGTCATCCAAACACCTCTTTGGTTAGAGTTAGTTCAGGGTTAGAATCTAACTCTAATCTTTAACTGAGTTAGATATAACTTTGAAGTCCCTATAAATATAGGGAATGCTGTCGAGTCTCTAGATAATAAAGTGCAATGGCAAGTACTAAGTTGGAGCGTGCACTACTAACTATTTTAGAAATGGGAAGCATTTAGGAACACATTCCACACGTCTAAGGGACTCCCCATGGCGAGTTTGATATGAACTTGTCAAAAACATCGGTTGGCGCATGCGTCCCATAACAATGATGTACGGAGGATCATGAGGAACCCACACAACCCACACTTTGTCAAATCCTGACCGTGGCCATGTGTGTCGAGATGGAAGTGAAAACACCAGCTCCCAGCCGCTGATGTACATCGCGAGTAGCTTGCACTGCTAGAAGTGTATTTATCTTTATTCATTCTAGTGTACAACGATGCACGCTTCCAAACAAGCACCAGTTGTAGCTTGAGACAGTAGGATAAGATCATACCAAACAAAAATAACTTGTCCTTGGACTTTCACCGTGTCTACTCTTCCACGATCATGTATTGGGAGGGATTAAGGCTTGCTACAATCACTCCAATAATTATAATTCGACTAGTTACAATCCTAATGTCATCCAGAGCTGAATCATGAGGTATACGTACCTTGCAATAATATATATACAAAGCGCAGGACAAAGTGCAGTTTTTGATGTACCTATAACTTTTTTTTAATAAACGTGGTTCGTAGCCGATCCCCTAAGCTTAAATCCTTTTGTTTCTCCAAATCTTCCTAGTATAAGTTTACATACTAAATTTCAACTACATATTTCCACATATTTTCAAACATAATAATTAAATTTCACAAAATTCATGAATATTACAAATTAAAATATTAGAAACCAAGTCATTCTATGTCAAACAAACAGAAGGGTTCAAATGAAGTAAAGAGCATGATAACGGTACAACTATGAAGTTCTATGGAGTAGCCTGTAGCCACTATGCTCAACAAGATCATCTTAGAGTTGGGTATGAACTTCTTGGTTCTTGATGCTTCAATGCGCTGGGAGGAATCTCTGCATTATGTTTGCATTGTGCTCTGGCTCAAGGGGATCCCCATTAGAGACATACCAAAAGTTTCTTGGCATGCATCTCTCTTATTCAATCGTCATGTCATGCAAAATGATGCATCATGTCATAAGACGCCATAGGATCTTGAGGTTCCAATACTTGTTAGGGCCACGAGTAATGGCAAAGCACTTCTGAAGCACATGAAAAGCTCTCTCCAAATCCTTCCATGTTGACTCTTGATGCATTGCAAAGTGAGATTTCTTGTTCCCTTGAGAACGTTGGATTGTATTGCAAAATGTGGCCCACGGAGGATAGATGTCATCTGCAAGGTAGTAACTCATCATGTACTGACGGCCACTAATAACATAGATGCAAGGAAGAGCATCGCATGCAACAAAGCTTGCAAATAGTGATGATTTCAGTAGCACATTCAAGTCATTTTGAGAGCTAGGAATCCAAAGAATGAATATCAAATCCATAGATCCTCCGATGCAACATCCTAAAGAATGATTGTTAGATCTTTGTAGTGTCCTTTGTACTAAACTATCCATCCCACATCACAATGCTTCTCCACCGCATGTGTGCATCCATAATCGACAGTGAAAACACTTCTCCAGATAGGTTGCATTGGGTTGAAGTAGTCTCTCATAATCTAGGCATGGCCCTCTATTCTTTCTCTAGTGATATGCATACGGCCAAATTGTTACCCTACTCTTAGCCACAAAAACCCTCATTGAAGATCATGGAAATTTTTATTTCGAAGTCGACATCATCTTCTTCCTCCTTGTCCGATGAAGAGTTGTCGAAGATCATCACCCCCGATCTCTTCACCACTACAATGATTAGGTTCAATTCAATTATCAAAAGAAAAATGAGATGAAAAAGCACAAAGAAACTCACCTAGGCAATCCGTTAAATATTTCAAGGATGGAGGAGGTCTCACGGTCAGCCATCGCGGTTGAGGTCATGCGCAAGCTAGTGGTCAGCGGGGCTGCAAGATGGTCAATATTCGACGTAGGGGTTCAGAGGAAGAATATGTGGTGCGTGCTTCCGACGACAGGATTGACCCGGCGGCGATAGACCTTGGTTCCAGCGATAGCAACAATTGGTGAGTGTCTTGGAGTGGGGAAGGTGTGCAGTGGAGGTAGCGGTGTATCGGCGGGGGCAAAGGGTGGTCACCGGTGGTAGCGCAAACGATGATGTGAGATGGGGTAGGGAGAGTATTCGTGCAAAGTGGAGGAGAAAATTTTAAGCCATGTGTAGGAGGTCAAATATATTTGAGAGTCAGGGTGGCCCAGGTGTAAAAAACATCCAGGTCCATATACCACCTAGAGACGCCTACAAGCACTGAAGTGATCCTAAGACGCGCAATCATCATCGCCCCTCCCTTACCGGAGTCGGGCAAATCTTGCTGTAGTAGACAATCGGGAAGTCGTCGTGCCAAGACCCGATAGTACCAACACATCGAAACAACAATCATCTTTGGTGAAGAGAAGCGTAGGTCAGAAGTATCCAACTTGTAGGTACATTGAACGATGATCGAAGCCAAATAGATCCACGAAAGACAAACGCCGACTGAATCTTTCAAAATCTACCGGAGACACATCACCATACGCCCTTCGATGATGCTAGACGTACCGCCGGACAGGGGTTAGGAGGGCAGAACCCTATTCAATCTTCAGGGAGCCGCCACTGCCTCGCCTTCCTGAGCAGGAGGCAGACCCTAAACGGACACAAAAAGAGACCTAAAAACATAGTAGGAGCCCTCCTGCTGGCAAGGATGATCCACCTCACCTCCATGGCCTAGGCCACAGGAGGCAGGGTGAACCCTAGTTGCCCTTGAGTAGCTACATTCTATTTTCATGACTCCTTATTTCCTTCTCCTTGATGTGCACTCGCATTGCCAAAAATTGTATAACTGTCAGATTGATTGTTTCACCATAATTTATGGACTTCTATACATTGTTTTCAATTTTATTAAAGTATTTTATGTTGATTATATTTGCTGTTATGTTAGCTGCTATAACTTTGCTCTCTTATGATCCTTGTATAATTTTGTTATCAAGAGCCACCTGAACATCTGTCTGCGCATTGAAGGTATCACCTTTTCCCGTGAGAAAAGGTGAAGCTTCTACGAGATCCGGGTTGCTAACCTGCAATACAACAAACACTTCATCTTGTAAATACGACCATGTGTTCCTGTAGTTATTGATATTATCTCGTGAACACACTTCCTTTTGCAAGTATGTACAATTGCAGCAAAACTCAGCCTATTTGCCTAATCATGCGATTTGCTGCGCTGTAAAGTTTGCTTGAGAATATATTTCATGTAGCTGGGAGATCGTATGGATTTCATTACATAGTGAACAATTTGGTGACGAAGCAGATACAGACAGTCCACAAACCACAACCGCGACACCACACGCACTGGGACTAACTAAGCACCAAGTATTCCCCGCAACATGTCATTCAAAAGTATGTATTTCATTGGGTGCAGAGAACATTAGAAGCTCATCATTGTTGTCGAAACGATTGAAGTGCATGTAGGACACGCTAAGTCACTGACACATCACTTTTACTAAAAAATATGGTCTTGTTGGCCCACTAACCTTTACAAATATGACATGGCCTATTTTAAAGTATGGCAGTCCACTGCCTTGGCAGTCCTCTAGCTTGAATACCAACCTCATGCCTACATAAACTGCTTTATCAAGAATGACTGGTGAATGTGGAGGCGCACCGAAGACACACGATGGCGCGGATGCCCAGGAGACTGGTACTCCGACATTCTTTAAAATAGTAACGGGTACACATGACAGATAGTATAGTGCAGGAACAAATGCTCTCGGATCCATTACTAGCCCACATGCGGACATACCTACCAGGGAATTTACTCCAAGTATATTGTAGTTAAATATAAATCGAGCTGTCAAATGTTGATGCCATCTATGTTTCTAGTCAATTAACTGGCTA
Organism: Triticum urartu; assembly: GCF_003073215.2. Taxonomy (NCBI): domain Eukaryota; kingdom Viridiplantae; phylum Streptophyta; class Magnoliopsida; order Poales; family Poaceae; genus Triticum; species Triticum urartu. The sequence continues at coordinate 6,498 of NW_024120277.1, forward strand.
GCTAGAACCTGCAGCCAACTCGAATGATTCAGAGATTAAAGACCCAAGCGAAAGAGGGGGAAACACGAGTTGTGGATGCATGAAGGGAATGAGACACATCTGGAAGAAATATGTTTGCTTCTGATGAAGATTTTGGAGGGCTCCATATATCTAGCCAGGGATGGGCACTATACTGATAACGATGACCAGAACGAGGAGTAGACCAAGGAAAACTTCCCGAGAACTCAATCGTGATTTGTCTTGCTTGGCCACTGAGGCTTGTCGCCAGACAGAAGACTTTCAGCGGTGAATGCACATGGGCATCATCTAACCTTATCCTGTAAGCACTGCTATTCTGGTTCAATGCACGGATGGACCTGGAAGGTGTAAACCGAAGAAGACATACAAGGAGCACAAAGCTGTTGGAGTGTGTGTTCAAATGGGTTGGGCCATGGGCCATATGTTGGGTGATTTGATATATCATGGGTATGTACGAGGTGTGCGCGAGAGAGTCCTGTGGAGATATAAGCTCGAAGTTGTTAACCGTGAAAAACAACGGCCAAATGAAATAATCACCTGCTCCTCTATTTCGTGTTCTTTTTCCCCATGCCTCCTTCGCCCTCACGCAAGTCTCATCCAAAATCCATAGCCAAGGTTGTGGCAAGGTCACTTCCTTTATGAGCGAGACTTTATCCAGATCTACTAATCTAATAACTCCGCGAGCATTACAGTTAGCATTAGATGCTTCATTCGATCCGCTTGCACCTCACTACACGAGATCTACACGTAAGCCATAACATCGACTAGTCGGTTGTTGATTGATTCACACAATTCAGTTAGGCATGCATCTTTCTTCATCCCGAATACACATTTGACTTCTATGGCCTTATGTTTATTAGGAAAATCGACAATCTCTCATGCATTGGCACCATGAATCAAGCCCCAATTTCTCTTCGATAGCATCATGTCGACACTCCACCATATTTGTGTCTTCGAATTTCATGGGTTTCTCGACAAACCAACGTTTAAGAGACACCGCTTCCCACTTCTCATATTCACTATCTATGTTGGGACTGTTTTTCCATCTCGTCCATCTGAATTGGTGCCCATATCATCTCTTTTCAGCCCAGCGCCATGGGGCAAGAAGTTTCCAAGCATTCCCCTGGATGAGCCATGCCCTCCTTTTGGCCACATGTCAATGTCACTCAGCAATTTCTTCCTGTGCAACACATGGGACTTACCCACCACCATTAGCAGATGGGCCAACATGAGTGGTGCAAGGACCTCACGCTTCTATGGTATGGGAAATTTCTGTTCGAAATTTGCATCCGCATCCAATTTTAAGAATATGATATATACTTACACGAATCTGCTGGGTATGAATGCGGATACAGGTTATGGTAAACTGGATATCCGATGGATATGGTATTGATAATATTCGTCTACGGTATTTATGCAAATTATCCGAGTTTGTCAATTAGGAGTACCTGAATAATTTATCCCATTCGACAAGATCAAATATTCAATTAGACCTAGAATCATCGCATGTAAACATTAAAACCATCCTAATTAGATGGATAGTGATGGCGTGGGCCTAATGGGCCACCCAATAACAAATTGTAGCAAACAGGAAAAAACTCTGCAAATATATATGGCGTGACAAAAAATTACTACACTAGCACTAATGTCATATCAATATCGTACCAAATATGCCTACGCGAGCACTATTTGAAAAACATTGTGCTGGCGTTGATCGGAAATGGCGCCACACCAACAAAAGTTGTGGCTAGCCATTTCTCCACCAGTGCTTTGTGTCTTCGCAATCTGGAGACTTCAATGCACCTCATTTGGAACTTCCCGTTCTCATGGGAAATTTTTCACGAGGTTGCAACCCGGGCAGGATGTTCTGCATTGTCACCGATGGACCGACGACATTCATCTTCCATAAAAGTATGTCAAGCCATCATCAGGAGCACTTCAGCCGAGAACAAGAAGGGCACAAAGACCATGATCATGATTATCTCATGAGAATAATGGAAGGAGAGGGATGCAAATGTTTTCTGAGCTAAGATTCCAAGGGCCTCGGATGTTGTCCCTGCAATCAAAAGCAAGATGGAACAATGTAGGCTTGCGGGTGCTAAAGACAATGAGACCACATTTGGGAAGATGATCGCGAGGTAGCAAACTCGGTTCCTAGAAGTTTTGCTTTCTCTTTCTTTTTCTGCGTAGCTCGATGTACCCCATGATCACTTGATCACACCTTTTCTGTATGCTCTCTATTAAATCAATGAAGGTGGCACAGACCGATTCTTTAAAAAAATGACTACATTTATTTGTGGAATCAATTGGATAAGATGCTTGAATTTATTTATTTTGTGAAAAAACCCTTGGTTCTATTCATGAGCTTCAGATAGTACAAGCCACCTCCTTAAAGGAAATAAATTACAACATAGACCTAGGGGAACCAACCATCATTTTCAACTAGAACGTGACGATGGCGCACCTCCGCTGCCCCTCCGTCACTGGAGCCACCCTGACATTGTTTGTGCAGGAGGCGGGAAGTCATGAAGACAAAGGCCCTAAAGGACCGGCACCCTCAGGAAGAAAACGCCGGATATGTCGAAGATGTCGAAGTCAAAAATGCCGAACTGGGCCCCCATGACATACCTGCCGACGCAGAACCGCCTCCAAAACAAGGAGCAGGCGCTCCCGATTCCACATGCCAATCTACCGCTACACCCTCCCTAGGAGCTCCACAACTAAGCAATAGTCAACCTCGTTGCGATGAAGACGGAGCAGAGGAACAAAATCCCCACAACGTAACTGTCGCCTCTGCCACGATGTCCATGCCTGGAGCACAAAAGCGTGCCATATCCGCAGATCCACAAGCACGAGAAACATGCATGTTTTATAGTAGGTTAAGCTCTAATTAAAACGGGATTATGAATAAATGCGAGTGCCCTAAGGGGAATTGACTACATGCATCAATAAAAATCCCTGATCTTTTCGTTCTTTGACCTTGGTCACAAATGGGATGTCCGTTATTATTCGCTTTCTTGCATGAGTTATTCTTAATTAATGCTCTGTTATATTGATGGCAGATTGGTGCAATTTAACTGAATTCGAATTATTTTAATTAGAGTTTCTATTGCTGTAATTATCTTTGATATTTTGCTTGAAACTTGAAATTTTCTATTTATTGATTTGTCTCACAAATTATTTTTGTAGTGTTAGAGTTTTTGTTGGAGTATACACACATACTACCGTAAAACTAGTGGTAAAAGTTACATCTTGAAGATCGCATCTAAAAAGCATCACTTTTTGAACTGAGGGAGTATGTTGTAGCACTCCAACGAGCTAGAAGGCAGTCAAGACGAGAGATAGAGCACTAACAAATGGGAAAGTAGGTTAATTGGTGAAGTTGGATGCATGCACAATGTTTTCCCTTGCTTTAACGACGTTACTTTACTCATTGTAGCATGCAGCACACTCCAGGGACAGGTGGAAGGCCTATTTGCTCATGCTCATCGGCGATCATAAGAAAGTACAACAGGCAAGGCCACAACCTTCACCAATACCATCTGTAAGACATGGAGGATGGGACGGCTTAAACTAAGCAACGGCAAAGAGGAAAGGTATGGCTGCAAAATTAGATGAACCGAAAAAAAGAGTGCGGGCTTTGTTAATTTGAAGTTTGGTACATTTCTAGCCTTTGGTCAAAAATTTCATAGTTGTAGTATGTATATATTTTTCAAACCATTGGGTTAGATGCTTGACCATTATATGTGTGGCTTCATTATTCTCAAAATGCATTCAATAATACTCCAAGGATTATACAAATGTACAATCTGGAACACATGATAAAATTTATACCCTTAGATGTTGTGACATTTGTTTGAAGTATCAGACTTTGAAGAAAATGTGATAATTATATGCCCACCAACCATTCAATAAACATGGATGTCGCCCTTATAAAGCTTGTTGCATACATATCTACTATCATTCCATATAGTCTCTTCTTCTACTTCCTCTTACATATCTTAGCTCCTTTAGGCCAGTAGACAGTAGCAGTAGCACTCAGTCCAACACGAATGAAACTGTGATTTGGGGAAAAAGAGAGACCGGTCCGATATGAGCAAACTTAGTAGAGTACTGATTACCATTTGGACACATAGAGTGAGTTGGGAATCGGAGGCACTCAAGAGCGCATCGATACTAGACCACCTATCGATGACAACAAGCATTGAAGCGAGTCGAAGACGCGCCATCGTCATTGCCCCTCCCTTACCGGAGCTAGGCAAACTTTGTTGTAATAGACCGTCGGGAAGTCGTTATGCTAAGGCCCAACAAGACCAGCACACCAGAACAACAATCATCGCTGATGAGGAGAAGTGTAGGTCGAAGATGAGGTCGGCAATATCCAACTTGTAGACACATAGGACGAAGACCGGATCCAAGTAGATTCATCAAAGACAAACACTGACCTAATTCTGCAAAATCCGCTGGAAACACACCTCCACACACTCTCCAGCAACGCTACATGGAATCCTGGAAGTGGATGGAAGCTGAAGTATGTTTTTTTTTTTGTGTTTTTGTGATTTTGTTGTTTTGATTGTCATTATACACTAAAGTTACATCTTGAAACAATGTTAATTTAAAAGATGTCAACTTTTTAAACTAGTGGGGATATTTAGCAGCACAAAAGAACACAAAGGGAGTCCAGACAAGTAGAGATTTTTTTTCAACAAGGGGAATATATTAATATCGTGATGATACCAGATACACCCAATCTCTGCACCAACAAGATGTCTGAAGACATCCAGGATGCACACAGCCAAAAACAAAAAAAAAAAAGAAAAGAAAAAAAGCCCCGTCGCGGTGTACAACCACTCACAACAGAAGCACTCTAACCACCACCAAATACAACACCTGTACTACGTACTAGGCTCCCCAAAAGCAACACCTCCAAGAAGGAAACAATGCATAAGTGTTGTCGTTGCCCGATCGAAGATTTTGGATTTTCACCCCGGAGAAAGACCGAGTTTTCAAAACAATGCCTTGAAAAAGGCCATTGCCAGGTTCAACCAATGAAGGCCAGACCTTGGATTTCACCCCGGAAATCATGGCCCAGTACTCGAGGAGCACCACCTAAAAACGCAGTCCACCTGTGTTGCCAGTTGCCACCCCTACTTACCAAGGCTGCTGCTGCAAGTAGTCGAACGCCCGACACACAGTAAGAACTTGTGCCGCATCGTCTTCAACACAACCAACACTCTCTCTGCCAAAAACAAACCTTCGATCGCATCCACCATGTCTTTCTCCATCTCTGTCAGCTCCATGAAAATCTATATGAAGACATGTCCCATGGTGACGACGAGAAAAGGGAGCTTCGCGCCTCGCCCAAAAAGGTTGCGCACGACCGCATCAATTCTACTCTATATATCCAGTAGCATCTTGTGACAAACTGCGAATATCTCTGAGAGGAAGAACGGAACTCGACCGCGGTCCAATCGAGGTGGCAGATTTGGTCACTGGGCGAGTTGCCATTTGAAGAATAGCAGGGCCAAAACCACAATTACTTTGGTCGATCCAACAGTCCCCACACCGCCGGCCAAGTCCTGGCGATCGGATGTAGCGGGTCAACCTCTGGCCCAGACGAGCCCAAGGTTCGCCACAGCCAGTTTCAGCGCCGCCGCCGCATGGCTTGGCCGCACCTACGCCTCTGGGCTGCAGGACCGCCTCCG
>NW_024120278.1:0-8741 GCF_003073215.2 Triticum urartu
CCTAACCCTAGCAGCTCCCGCCGCCGCCTCCGCCGTCTACTTCCCCGGCGTCGTCACGGTCGTCCTCGCCTGCACACGGCAAGAGGAGCGCCCCCACCCTCTCCTCTCCTCCTCCCCTCATCACGAGCCAGGATAGGGAGGGCCACCGTGGCCGGGCAGGTCAGGCGGCGCGTCCAGATCACCGAGGAGCCGCCCGCAAGGTCGGCCATGGCGCAACCGAGCAGAGCAAGTGAGGAGGGAGACGCTGGTTCCTCTTTCCCGCTGTTTATATAGGTCTGTATATCGTGATTCGTAGGGATCAGGTTAGGTTTGTTAATTTTAGCCTCGACATGGTCCGGTTGCTGCGGATTGGCCCAGTGGATTTGATCTCCCCCGAATCTTTTTGCATTTGGATCCTTTTGCATCTCCTATTCCTCTTTTGGTTTCTTCTTCTTGCCTCTGCCTTTCCTTTGGATGTTTCTTGGGCTATTTTGGCTGCTTGCTGGGCGTTTATTTTCTTCTCTTGCTTCTTTCATTTTTGTGTGCTTCCTCTTCACCTGATTGACATTGTATTGTTTATGTGCTGGCTAATTTGTTTTGCAGGTACTACGCTTGTCGTGGATTGCTGCCTCACGTGTACGCAGAGCACATCTTGGGTGTTTAGGTAGCTACTTACCCCCTAATTTATTTTTCTTATTAGGTTTGATGCGTGTATGGCTCCCTAATAAGCAGTTCTCTTTGGTGCATCATGTTCTTCCGGTTGCTTGATTGATTAGAGAGTCATGCCATATTTATTTATGAGAGGAAGTGCTTGATAGATAGGGATTTAGTAGAAGAAACTGCTATATGGGGATGACCGTTGTATGTTTATTAAAGAAATTTTTTATGCAGGCCTCAGGCTTTCTTGGGTTTATTAAGTGAAAGAGTTAGATTAGCCAGCCAGTTATCTTTCGGTTTGCACATAAATCCTTCATCTTTAGTACCTGAGCTCAGCCGTCTTGTGAATCTTTAGTACCTGTATGTGCTCCTGCGATGAATTCATCGTTTCTGTTATTTGAATAGAACAAAATGGTTTGATTTTCTCAATATGAACTTGATTTGCAGGGAGTTGTACAGGAACAACCTCAATGGCGAGATCCCAAAAGAATTGGGCAAACGGAAGAAATTGATCGGTTTGGATTTGTATGGCGATAATCACCGGAAGAATCCCCAAGTCACTTTCCAAGCTCAGCTCACTAATATTGATGTATGTATTATCCTCTGATTGCAGTTAATTCCTCCACAGTACAAATGCCCACTCTGAAAAAACTAGAGTACTAATTGATGGCATCTTTAGTCCAAGTGATGTACCCAAAATGGCTGGGTAGTCGTGCCCATAATTCGGATCATACTGAAATGCAATTTAAAAAGTTTGTTAAAAGGATGTAGATTCATGCACCTCCGGGAAGAGGACGACCCGCGGTGAGCAGCATCTGATCCGCCGTGCGAAGTTAGCTAGCGGTCAGCGCCCTCTCCACTTCCCCCACCCCCCTCTCTCTCACAGTCTCGCATGGATTTACGAGGTCATTCCCTCAAGATTTGATATTTTGATCTGTTCATTTGCAGGGGGTCGGGTCCCAAGGGGTAGAGATGCAGTTCTCTAGAGCTACTGGGAAGAAGAAGGTATGTAAGCTCTTGCTCTTCTATGTTAATTTAGCAAACGAAGAAAATAGGAAGAGTATCTGCATATCTATTTTGGTGCTCTCAGTCTCATTTCATGATTTATCCTGTAGCTAAGTCTATTTCATGTGCATATCCTGTGAATCACCTGCTAGCTGTTGATTTACTCTTTGTTGTGAGTTTGTTAGAAAAAAAATACTTTCTTATCTTGGTTCTGATTGTGCACCTTTTTGGCTTAGAAAAAAGAGCAATTTCTTGAGCATGAGCAACTGATCCCCAGGCTGCAGGTACTGATTTCGTCTCGACTCGGTGCAACTACTCCACGATTGATTCAATCCAATTTTCTGAGCCCAGACCAAAATATTTGTTGAACAACTTGCCTCAAGTATATTGGGACCCTTTGTGATCTATATTAGGTGAGAAAATCATGCTCAGTAATATAATTTTCTGCAATAGGACTATGGCTTGATAATACGATATACATGATATTATCCATGTCCTATGACAGTTTAAATTTGGTAGTATTCCGCTAGGATTGGAAATACTCTCTTGGTAATTAATATTAATATTTGTGTGGTGTGATTGACTGACTATGCAAAAGAATCTTGAGTATGATTCATATAGTGTGGGTTTTAATTATACTTAATGCTTAGGCCTTTTGCCTGAACATATTGTTACTTTTGACTAACAACAAGTTCATAAATTGTTGCTCTATAGTGATAGTACTCTTAGATTATTTCATTCTTATTGGTTTGGATGCTGAAATATCTCTCTGACCCTATATGAAAATATTGGTTTGTGTAAATAATGCACATCACATAGTTTTTCTGTTGGTAAGTAATTCTTAGATTGTTTGCTATGATACCAGAATCTTCAGGTGATAACATGAATGATGCTGAAATATCTCTCTGTGACTTGCTTGCTTCGATTCTATCCATTTGCTCCTGTGCAGCACGCTAGCTCGCCGCGGTTCATCAGGGAGCAAAGCGCCCCGGCCATCTCTCTCTCTCTCTGATGTCAACCTCGGTTGCCTTTTATTTTCAGATCTGCAATGGGCTGAAGAACGAGGCAGTCCTTGGAAGCAGCACGTACATGTGATGCCCCTCTCACTCTGGTTCTAAGGTTGCTTCTCACCATATTCCATTCCTCTCACATTTTTTCTTTCTTTTCTGGGCTTTTACTATCATGTGTGTGCTATGCTTCTGACAAAATATCTAATTCTGATGTTTATCATGTCTATGTAAGCATTATGTTCTCCTTTGTTTAATTTCATTATTGCTATGCAAAGAGAAATCAAGGATTACTTCTCTTGGTACATATGCAGTGTATTTTTGTTTCGGGTAGTAACAGTTCAGTTAGAGGTGAGATGCATCGACATAGATGGTTGAAGGCTATACATTAGTTGGATATATAGATTGAGCAATACACATGTTGCACCATCGCTGAATTAGGAGAAGAGTAAATGGTGCATTTGGTTTTGAGTTATTCTTGGTTTTTTAGTTGTGGATTACTGTTAAGAATGATTGCCCTTATTAATAAGGATTTAAATGTGTTGTTCCAGATCCACATGGGTTGGTTTTGAGTTATTTGTTTGGGTTAGAAAATTGTCAAAGCATGCATCTATTAACATTTAGAGAAAACTTTGCATGTGTTTATTCTGGGTTGTAGTTTTACCATAGTATCCTAGGAGATGATATGCCTTCAGTGTCTAGTTAGTACATGTCTCTCCTTTTCTTTTCTTGATACAATGTTAGATCCATGATAGTACTCTTTTTAGGTGGATTTGCTTTGTATTAAACCCTAAGAATAGTTAGTAATAGTTGTGCTTTTGCTTGTGTCATCTATAACGAGGCCTATCTGTGTGGATGATGTCCTTCTTCTGGGGTGCATGGATAACGAGGCTTCCTACTGCCAGCGTGGTTCTATGTATATTATGATCATGCTATCTCTGCTTGTGTTAAAGGAGCCCTTAATGATACTTAGCTCTAAATTTTATATACTACTTGCTCTTCAATAACTGTATATACTATGAACGGTCTGGTCTTGTTTTGTTCATAGCTTGCTTCACGATAGAGTTGAATTATTTCTGAAAAAGGTTATTCCATGTAACACCTTGTGTTTCCCATTCTGCATTATTTATCTCTTGTTTCTGATGAGTATTCTGTCTTCTAATCTTTTCTCCGGAGGCTATCTAATATTTGATGATTGCTATTTCTACAGATGGAGTTCAATCTTGTGTCCCTGCTTCAGGGAAATACCATTTGGCGTATCCGTGTGTATGTCTCACGACTATGGCAGCACCGTGGTGGGACTGATAATGAACCCATTACGGATACATACCGCCAGGGTACAATCATCCTATCGTCTATATGATTGTTGCCTAGACAGTTCTTTAATTCCTGTTCTCACAAATGCTTACACAATAGTTCTTCGACTGTCAGGGTAACCACATATACGCTGAGGTGCTAGAAATAATATCAACAGCTTCATGGAATGTATTGAAGAAGGTGATGTCATCATGACTCCAGCAACTCCACTTACGCATCCAGCAATCTTGCAGGGAATAGTTCTAAACCATCGGCTTCAGTTGGCATGTTACCTGAGGTAAATTCAGTTTCCTCTTTGCCTATGCTCTATAGACTTGGTCGCCATGCCTCTGTGATCACATTACTTCCCATTTTCAGGGTCGTACTTCCCATTACAGGCCGGCGAGATGGCAGATTCGGTTAGTGAGAAGATCGTCCAAAAGAACATCGTCGAGAAAGACGAGCTGATGCAAAGAGGTGATTACTGTTATTCTGCCAGTCGGCATCGCTTCCACTGAAAATGTACCCATGTTTGTTGCCTGATATGATTTTCCCCCTTGTGCCCATGGTTTTCAGGTTTGAACCATTTGTTCCTGTTATTGCCCCAGTGAGTGAGGGAAAGAAAGGCAGGAAGAAGTGATCCCTTCTGTTAGGTATTTATCTTATCTGTTTAACTTGCTTTGATGTGCATGTTACCATTTCCTTGCTTTCTTGTGTACATATTGTTCTACTTCATTTGTCCTCTGTTATCATTTTACCTTGTATCAAATCATGGAGTGCTTTGGGCCCTCGCATGATGTGCACCATCCTTTGGAGTGCTTAGGGCCCTTGCATGTACTTGCAAGTAGATTTGACTTTATTGCCTTGACTTGATACAATGGTACTATAGATTTGACTCAGGCAATAAATTTGTGGCATTCGGAAACAGTGTGCAGTACAATTGTATCAAATCTATTGGCATTTGTTATTATGCTTATTGATATATCTCCTCCCTCCCTGGACTATTATTGCAGCTTCTCGTGGCCAGGGTCGCAATGTACGTGGAGGTGTTCAATAGAGGGGACATTTTGCCGCCCTATAGCATCAGGAAGAGGAACAGCAGGACCGGGCTGCGCTTCACCTATAACGATGGCATCTGCCTGAACTCAGTTAACCTGAACTCCATAACTGAAGCTATGTTTATTCTGGTATATAATCTGTCTTGCTCATAATTTTCTGTTGCTAGAAGTTAGCTTCTCTATACAGTCTGATATCGCTAATCTCAAATGAATCTTTATTTATTATTTGTTTTAGTTAGTGCACCAATTTTCTTTTGCTGTGCAGTGCCTTTGAAGATGTATAGTGGTGGTGCAGACGAACTGATCTTCCTGTTCGTACTCCTACATTGCATATCTGAATTTGGCCAAGAATGGACCCCAATGCTTCTATTGCCTCAGAGGCATGCTGACCTGCTCTGCCTCCCCCTAATTTCTATCTTACACTCCTTTATGCCCTTCTGCTTCTTGATTTGATGTGCCCTGCTATCATGCTTCTTGGGTCAAGTTACTTAGTTTTTGGAGCTCTTGCTTTGTTTACCTCTTTGTTATGTTCTATGTCTTCCAGATATATTGGTTAAAACCCATCAGATTGTTGCTCTTGATTTGAAATTCAGTTGATATGAAGCAAATAAAAGGCATGCAGTGCTTTACGATTTGAGCCGCCGCCCCTCCGGCCTGCCCGCCGGCGGCACACTGCTCTTCCGGCCGCCCCTGAGCCCACGCGGCTCGCGGGATCATGCGCAGCCCCAGAGCAGCACACAGCTCACTGGTCCGATTCGTGCCACCCACGCCAACCTGAGATCCGCCTCTGCAGGTATGAACTCCCCTCCAATGTCCTCTTCTCCATCCATTATTTCTCTATTTTGTTCAACTTGTTAGCCAAGGGGTTCAGATTCTTGCCATGATTGATTGTTAGTCTTTGTACATGAATGAATTAAGATGTGATGTGAGACGAGAGCTAGCAACAGATGTGCTTGTTCTACATATAGGTGCACTTCTTTAGTCGATGCCTGTTACAATATTGAAACCATGTTACTCTTTACTGCACTAGGACGTGATGGCCAGATCGTCGCGAGCCCCTACCCTGACCCCAAGGTTGCTGGCAGCATCAACCCCGACGGCGAGGTCACCGTCACCCCCAACCTTGACGCCCAGGTCAGCAGAAGGTACATTTGATTGCTGGTACATTTGTTGTCTGAAGGCCCAAAGTTTTTAAATCTAACTTTAACCAAAGCCTTGTGATTTATCCAACTGAAGATCCAAAGCTTGTAGTTGAAATGATAGTTAGGTGGTACAAGGACCGGCATCATGTGTACCTCATTCATGTGGATACTAAAATGTGCTCTCATCCGCTATTTTGCTAGGACTTCTTTGTTCTCTTTCTTAATGCAGTCGTTGATAAGATAATTTTTATAATGTTGTAAGCCCGTAGAGAACATATGTTTCATAGTCAGTAGAATTGAGAACATTGTACATTGTACAAGGTGTTTAGTAATTCATTTTTAGAGTGTGGATTTTGTTTCGTCACGTTAGTAAAACCAGTAGCACCGTGGATCATTTTGGTACTGCTAAAATTTGGTCTTCCATAAGAGAATGGCTTGTGCACAACCTTTTATTTTGATGGATCTATGGAATTGATTTTAACAACATTGTGGACCTGAACTGTTGTATGACAGGGTTAGTATTGGTTGCCTATTCTCACCAGCCAGAAAATTTTACAATGTACTAATAAAGGGAAAACATCCGATCAACAATCAAGAGTGTCTCGTGACAAAGTTTTGGGTTTGCATCTGTCACCTACTATGTAGAGTATCTATTTGAAACATTACAAACCCCAACATTGGTCTTTCCATTAACTGTTTCACTAACACCCAGAGTCGGTACTGGTTTTTTACATGAAACAAAGAAGTGTTGATCGTATTGTATATTGCAGAAGGTAGATTAAGTGAGGTGACCTACTTTCTCACTACTTATTTGCTATTGACTTTCTTAACCATCATCCTATGCCTTCATGTTTGTTAGGGTTTATATTTTGTTGCATTAACTAAAGCACCATGTTTTGTTATTTTACTCTGTTCATTTTTATAAGGTGTGGATGGAAGAGTGACAATAACTACAGGTTGGTCAAAGATTGAAAGAAATTCTCCTTTAAATTAGTTTGGTCAAAGACATGTATGTTTCCTTGGTCTACAGAATGTCAGTTTACTAATCTTGCTAAATGTTTCCAGGAATATGTTGCTTGATGTTAGTTTACTAATCTTGCCTTCTTGATAGTTCCTTCTTGGTCACTGTAGATGTCTATTGTTGTAAAAATGTTGAGATATCTTCTCCAGGAATATGGTTTTTTCTTCACTTTCAGGCCAATGCTACTCAACTTCTCTTTCAGCGACCTTTTCTTTGAGCGACGAGAAATTTCAACCGTCCTTGGCGAAGGACTGCTATCTGATTGTCACTAGCCTCTTGTGTAAATGCTTCGCTTTCAATATTTTGCACTGTCTTGCTGCCTATGTGCTACTCAAGCCTGATCTATTAAACATTACTTGGCCTATTCCTTTGTGCCGAGTTTGATGTGCCTCAATTGTACTCTATGATAAGTACTTTGATTGGAAAATTCATGAGGTTAAAGATTTGCATTGCTTTTCGTGTTGAACCGTGCATTGATTACATATTTCAGGGCGTGCTTCTTACTGATTTAGCGTTACCTGGTTACAAAAGGTTAGGACCGGCACCCTCGCGCCAAGGCGTGTTGCCAATCTAGTTCCATAATATTTCTGCTTGCGTACACATATGTAACCTGCTTCGCCCCCCCTATTCCGTTCTGCCTTCGTAATTAACGTGGAACCTCATGCGTCAGCGCATGTACGGGTATAGCCCATTAGTTACAAAGCACAAAAATGCCAAGAAGGCCATCGTGGAAAAAAGGCCCTCCTAGTCATAGCACGAAGCCACATATCGCTAAGTCGCTCGTCTGTTCGTTTCCAAGCCGCTGCCCGCTGCTGCGATCGAGACTGCCGCTCAAATCAGGTCTCTCCCTCTCGCCACCGTCGAGAAGCGAAGATGGAAGCGGACGCCGGGACATGCAGGCGCCGCTGCGCCGGATCCACGGAAAAGTTGCCGGCAGCCCGGACACACGGCGATTGAGTGGCAACAACGCAAAGGAAAAAAAGTAATTTGTTTTCTCATCAGATTAGTTTGTGCCTTTAAAAACTATATATAGAAGTATAATCATACACAAACTATAGGCATTAATGAACACTATAACATTCTCAGTTATTTATTTGTGTTTGTGTAGACGTGAAGATGTAGAAATATGAATCAATTCGTTATTTTTTCAAACCAGTTGGTTCATGTTCTCAGCCATCAGAAAATGAAGCTATTGTGCAATCTAGTGAAGCGAACAAGCCTAATCCTAACTAACGCTAAAGAATTCCATTGATGCCATGAGGTAAGTAAGAACTATTTAATTTCAGACATTTAAAATTTTGTGATATCTGATAATTATTCTACGAAATAGCCTGGCCATAATTAATTTAGTCGATATGCAAGCTTCTAATCAATAAATTATATATGCCACAAATAAAATTCCATGAATCTACATGTCTTGTGTCGTTGTCTTTCTATCAGTGCTCAGATCTTTGTTTCCTCTCATCACTGTAACAGGCCGCACTACCGGAATCGCCCCCTATGCCGACGGCCAGGGCCGTCGGCATATCCCTGAGTACCGTCGGGACAGACCTATGCCGGCGGCCCCCCCGCGGCA
>NW_024120279.1:0-9033 GCF_003073215.2 Triticum urartu
CATTGGTGAAGATAGCACAATTGAGTCTGTGCGTAGATTTGCGAAAGTGATCGTCCGTGTCTTTGGTCCCGAGTATCTTCGGGCACCAAACGAAGATGACACAAAGAAATTGATGGCAGCTAATGAGAGGAGAGGTTGGCCTGGCATGCTAGGTAGCATTGATTGTATGCATTGGAATTGGAAAAATTTCCCCAAGGCTTGGCAAGGAATGTATTGTGGCAAGTCTCGTGATGCAACAATTGTGCTAGAGGCCGTAGCATCCGAGAATTTATGGATTTGGCATTGTTTTTTTGGTATGCCTGGCACACTCAATGATATCAATGTGTTGCAACGCTCTCATTTGTTTGCTAGGCTTGCTAGTGGTGATGCTCCTGCTTGCAACTACACTATCAATGGGCATGAATATACAAAGGGGTACTATCTTGCAGATGGTATATATCCTCCTTGGTGCACATTTGTCAAGAGCATCAAAGAACCCAAAACAAAAAACAATGTGAATTTGTAAGGGTGCAAGAGGCAACCCGAAAAGATATTGAAAGAGCATTCGGTGTTTTGCAATCTAGGTTTGCCATTGTCCGTGGTCCTGCTCGTTTTTTGGATAAGAAAACCCTGAAGAACATCATGACTTGCTGTGTTATCCTGCACAATATGATTCTTGAAGATGAGAGAGGAATGAACTTAGAATTTTTTTATGACAATGTGGGTAGCCGTGTCAAACCAGCTAGAGACCCAAGCCGCATTAGAGCTTTTCTTGAGATATACAAGGAGATTGAAAATGCAGACACACACTTTCAACTTCAGAAAGATCTCATTGAGTACCATTGGCAAAGGGCTGGACAGTGACTAATTTTTGTATTCATTTGTATTTGTATTCATGACAAGTTTTGTATTGCATTATTTTAAGTTTGCTACGGCGATTTGAATAATTATTTGTAATGCGGATGATTATTGTTTTATGTTTGATTTGAATAATTCAGTTTGTTTTCGATTGTTGAATTATGTTGGATTTGATATTTGCGGGCTGATGATATGCGGGGATGCAGCGGCGCAAAGAGCAGAACCCGCATAGCCGACCCGTAAAAAAGCATATTCCGCGAATATACTTTTTTACGGATCCGTTTGGGGGGTCGGCATCTGTGCCAGCCCGCGCCGGCCCGCAAAAGCTGTTTTGTGCGAACTACAAACGCGTTTTGCGGGGTCTGCTAGAGTTGCTCTAAATAAGGTGATTACCTTCTAACATGCATTTAAAGGGCAACTCCAACACAGAGACACATTTCGTCTAGTTTGCTTCTATTTGGATCTGCACGGATAAAATATACGGCCCAACTCGCCGACACAAGTGGGCTTGTGTCCATATTTTTTGTCCATCACTAGCAAAAAGAACCGCGCGTTGCAACGGGAGAAAAAAGTACTGTACTCTTAGTTTATAAAAAATGTTCTATAATCTGAGAATTTGTTCTTAAATACATGAAGAGTTGTTAAAAAGATATAGTATTTTTCAATCATAAAACGAGATTTTCTTTTGTCTGGAAAAGAACATTTTTGTATGGTCTCCTGTTGACGCGGGTACTTGTGCCCTATTTCATCACTATTTCTTGCCATGCATGTCATAGGTATTGGTCCCTGTTTCATCACTATTTATATCTTCTCAAACTTGTCTTTTATTTTAATTTTTTGTCATGCATGCCTTCTTTTTACTTTTTGCATGCATGTCCTCTCTTTTTTATTCTTCTATATTGGAGAATAGCATAACATCTTATCTTTTATTGGATCTTCTCTGCATTTTCTCTTTTATTTATTTTATAGGGGACATCCCATCTTTATTGTGTCCTTTTATAGCGGACATCCCATCTTTATTGGGTTCTTCTTTTATTTCTTGTCATGCATGTCTTTATTTATTAGGTGTCTCTAGCAAATTTATCTTCAATTTTATATCCAATCCTGGTATGAAAAGAAGACGGATAATGCATTATTGATTTACATTGCAACCTAGATAGTATTTTTTAAATTTTAACAGGTAAAATAACATCATATTCAGATTCTATATATTTTTCTAATCAAATTTCATATATAACATGTTAAATTTACAGTTGCGGTTTAGAAGATATGAGTGTTTTAAAAAACATTTGATATGTACTGCGGGTTTAATGTCAGAAACATCAAGGGGTTTTCTACGAAATAACATGACGGACTAAGAATATCTATTTCTTTTATTAGTAGGTATAGTATATAGATAACCCATTTCCGATCCAACTTTGGGCCGATTTTGCGTTTGTGCAAACACAGCATGGACTCCCGCGCTGTCCTTCCCATTGTCCTCCCCTAGCCCGCCATCTGTGGCACAACAACCATTGTTGACCCTACCCCCTCCACAACGACACCCCGGTCTCGTCACACTTGCTGCTGCCACCTACTTCTTGCCGATTCACCACCGCCATAGCCCCCGTGACCGCATCCACCGACTACCCCCACAACCACCACAACCACCGATGCCCACTTATCCGGCATTGTGGTCGCTTCTCGCTGCCGCCAGACTACTACAAGGCACGCCTACCCCGAGGTCGGCGGCAACCCTCGGTGTACCACCTCTACCTCCACGACACCACTAGAGGGCACATTCTTGGACATGCCTACCGCGACGGGCCAAGGACGGTAGCCTTCACCGACCGCGACTCACTCACTCTCGCCTCTGTCGATGCCCACAAGTTGTTCGGCCGTTTGACCGGCCGAGGCTCCTCCACGCCCAGAAGGTACCAATTGATCACTCCGAAGGGGCAATGGTGGATAGCACGAATGAGTTGTTTTTTCATAAACATCCTATGTTCATCGTCCGATGATGAGTCCGACGATGAGGAATTCACGGTGGCTACTATGGTGGTCAGTGAGCAAATCTTGAGCCAGTGGCCATTGCTTAGGGGATCGATCCCGGGCCATGCTCTGGGGTTGAATCGTAACAGAGAAAGCAGTCATTGGCTACTCTCTACAATGATTACTTCGAGCTCAATGACCCACTATTCCCTGCCAAACTTTTCCATTGACACTTCTGGATGGCAAGACATGTGTTCGGCCGTCTTTGGAAGGGAGTGATGGGTATGATGATTACTTCAAATGCAAGCCTGATGCCCTGGGAAAGGTTGTCTTCTCCTCTTATCAAAAATGTATTGCAACTGTTCAGATGTTGCATATGGAGTTCCCGGTGATCTTGTGGACGAGTATGTCTGCATGAGTGAGTCCAGATGCCTTGGGGCATTGCACATGTTCTGCAAATTTGTCGTTGCAGTGTTTGACATTGAGTACTTGAGAGAACTAAATATTGCAGATACAACCGGTTGTTAGCGATCAATGAATGAGAGATTTGACAACTCACATTCAACTTCAAAATGATTTGGTTGAGCATATGTGTACTCAGGTAGGGAACCAATAGATGTATATGCTCATTTCCTTTCAGTATATTTGCTACAACTTTAAATTCATTTGGTTGTAAACTATGCGATTTTTATTTATTGTTGGAATAACTATATGACTTACTTGTGTCAATGTTTTATTTTTATTTGTCCATTCGATATATATGTATGGAATGTCATTTCAGAAAATTTGGCAAAAAAATGCTGAAGCCGACCAAATGGGTTAGCCAGTTGGGTGCACTGCTCATGTTGGCACAGAGAAAGGCTGATTGTATGTCTTTCTTTCGGCGAAAATGAACAAATGCGAGATTGTTTTGACCGTGGTGGAAGAAATTGCGACATGACATCCGGTGACATTTAGTCTCGTATGGATAGCTTTACTTTTGTTGGCATCATTGCCGGTTTGCCTCTATGCAAGGCTAGTTATTTATCTTTTGTTGTGAAGTCTCAACTTTATTTAGTCTATGAAACATATATTGATATATTATATATTAGTTCACTTTAAAATTACATTTTGTGTGACTATTATATTTATGTGAAATCATTATTAATGTGGATTTGTGATTCAAAAGTTTGGTGATATATTATATGATGTGCATCTGAATACCCAATTTTTGATTTCTAGATTATACACTTAGGCTCAACTTGCTCAGGCTCGACAAAAGTTCTGGCTCCGCCACTGTGCACGGGTGCCTTATTAGGAAGTCCTGGGTTCTCAGACCCATCGGCTGCAGTCTTTTTATTTTATTTGAGGGCGCCTTTTTTATTTTATTTGAGGGGGTCTTTGTTTGTAATTAAATACATACAAGGGCTGTGCAAAATAAAAACTGTGCGCGTGTTGCCGAGCAGCGTGTACGCGTGTAAACAACCGGAGTGGCCGTATTTGCACCTAAACACAAGTTAGATCACCAGAAGACTGTATTTTTAAAATTTTAGCACCAAACTGCACATCCAACACAAGTTCCGTGACTAGCAAAGATATTACCTCTTCCTCCTATCATAATAAATAAATAATGATATATAAGATGCTTTTAAGAATTTTAGAAGGAAACATTTTCTCTTTTTATAGTTGGGAAATACCCCCCTTTTTCCAAAATATAGTGCTTTCTCTATTCTTGTGCTTCAACTTTGACCATAAATTTAACCAACGAGACCGACTGCGGCGGAAGCAAAAATTGTACCAGTGAATTCGTATTCAAAAGAAGTTTTCAATTATATATTTTTTTCTTTCGCCGCAGTCGGTCTCGTTGGTTAAATTTATGGTCAAAGTCGAACATCGGAAAACGCAGAGGCACTATATTTTGGAATTGAGGGAGTATGTTACAGAAGATGTATCTAAACATAATTGCATGAAGAAGAAAATTAAAACCGACAAAGAGAAACTGGTCGGGAGAACTGTCTGTTACAAACATGGTGACGTACCTTTCAGAGGGACAGTAATGTTAACACACCCACCGGGTACGGCGTAGTCGCCGGTGGTTCCTGGCGGGCATCGGCACGTGAAGGACCCTTCGGTGTTGATACATTCACCGTAGCAGTTAGTGAGTGACTGTCGTATTATGCCGCACGGGTTCGCATCTACATATACAATCATCAGATAAACAGAATTATCAATGCCTGCAAAAGATACCAAAATTATGTTTTTTTAATTAGATTTACCTTTACACCCGTCGATGAGGCAGGGATTGCCATTGCAATGGATGGATGGATGGATGCTTCAACGGTGGATCGAGCCCTATAAAAGCGCTAGCCTGGCACTGGCTACCTCAAGCGTCATCATGCCGGCGCCAGTTGTTGTGAGTACGTACACGGATCCACCAGTTTCACGTGGAAAACATGCGTGTTACCAACTGCGATGTCTGCAGAGCCGGCTAAAAATCAATCCATTCCCATGGCAGCTGCTCGCTCGCTGCTTCCATGATGGCCGGCCGGACTTGTTGATTCCCATGCAGCTTGACGCCGAACTTCAGAGGACTGGCGTCTTCTGCGAACCCTGTTCGATTCTTTCTTGTGAGGAGATGATGAGACACCAAGCCATTTCGGTCCAGCCAGAGAAAGACACGTGTGTGTATGTGAGTACCTCTATTTCCACCGACAGCCGAAACTCCCGTCAAAAATGTTAACGCGGGTTATTTCAGTCTTAACGGCTATCATTGTGTTTTTGTTTTGGCCTTTCTCCTGTCAATCCCACGCGATTTGTCCTTGGATTGGCATGAGCTCGTGACTTGGCTAGTCGGCCTGCACAAAAGCATTCACGTTCAGACTTGAAATTAAAACGAATCAGAACCAAATGCCGTGCATGCATGCATGCAAATTATGATGGTGCAAACACAAACATCAAATTATATATCAGTCTGTTTTTATGCATCCTAAGTTGATTGAGTTGAAGAATACCAAGCACATCAATCTCCCCCTAAACTTACTGTATGCAATGTTGTTGCTTTTTTTCACCTTCAGGGAGCTGCCGCCATCAGGGAACAAGAGCTAGGCGGGGAGACCTTTATTCCACCTTCAGGGAGCTGCCGCCATCTCGTCTTCCTGAGCATGACACAGACCCTAGCAAAACTGAAAGAAACGGCTAAAACCGGAGTCCTCCCGCCAGCCCTTGCCGAGACCCACCGCACCCCCATGGCCCTAGGGCCACCGGAGAGGAGGCGGATCTGCGGCGGCGCCGGCGAAAGGCAGAAACCCTAGCTTTTTTTGTGGAGAAGGAGACTATTTGTTGAATGAAAACAAACTAAAAACAAGAATATAGCACCTATAAACATAACATGTCGGGAAATTTTTTACACTATCTAATGTCTAAAAAGGGCATTCATTTACTAAAAAAAACTCAGTTGGAAAACGGCGGTAAACATAAGGAGATTATCACATGGAAACCAACATCCAATGAAAACTGGGGAAAGTCATGCGGAAAAGATGTTACGAAGTTTCAAAAAAAAAAAACCTTGCGCCCTGCATTGGGGGTCCGGTTGTAGATGCTCTAATTGTCCTGGGGTTTTCTTTCTTTTGAGGTAAAGTAATTCTCCTGGTTGATGAATGAATTTTTTTATTTGCAAAACAAGTTTGGCAACATAGTTTTTAAGAAACAGTTTTGCTAAAGCACATCTAGATGTGCCATAAGTATTGCACATCTAAGACCTATCTCATTGATCTTACTTTGAGATTCGTGTGGATATTTTCTTTTTCTTTTTTCTTCCTCTTTATGCATGATTCACTCACTTAGATGCGCAATAAGTAAAGCAATCTAGATGTGCTCTATACACACCTGTTTTTCTCAGTTTTGCCAAAACTACCGAGGTGTTTAGCTTGTGTTCTTATACTATACACTAGTAGAAAACAGGGCTTTGGTTCGGGCAGGGCAAGCCCATTAGTCCCGGTTCAGTCACGAACTGGGACCCATGGGGGCGTTCGTCCCGGTTCTTTAGCCCAAGGGGCCGGCCGGGGCCTCATGGGCATTGGTCCCGGTTCGTATGGACCCATTTGTCCCGGTTCTAGGCATGAACCGGGACCAATGGGCCTCGCTCCTGGCCCACATACATTGGTCCCGGTTCGTGGCAAGAACCGGGACAGAAGAGGGAGCTTTAGTCCCGGTTCGTGCGATGAACCGAGACAAATGAGTTGCCTATATATACCCCGTCGCCGCAGCAAAGCACTCCACAGTGCTTTGTTTTTTTTGGCCGGCGAGGAGAGGGCATTTGGGTGCTCTAGCTCACCTCCTATGCACATTAGGTGTTCGATGAAATACCCGAGCCACGCTAGTTATGCTTTCTCCTCTCGAAGCTCGACCTCTAAGCTCCATTTTCCTCGAGATTTGCATAGGTTTAGCGGTCTGTCACGTCCCATACCCGTCTTCACCGCCGTCGATCGCCCGCGCCTATCTCGTCGCCGGCACCACCGTGGTGAGCCTCTTATTCTTATTTTCTTTCTGATTTTCTTACTTTAGATAGATACTTGTCTGATTTTCTTACTTCTGACACACATAATTATATATAATGCACGCAGATGAACCGGCAATGGATGTACGGTGACAGACACACCTTCGTATACATTAAGGGTGTGCATGAATTTCTCGAAGTGGCTGAGGCAAACAAGCAGAATGGTTTTATGTGTTGTCCATGCCCTAAATGTGGGAATACGATGTCTTACTCTAACCGGAAAATCCTGCACACCCACCTACTTAACAAGGGTTTCATGCCACACTATAATGTTTGGACGAGGCACGGAGAAATAGGGGTTATGATGGAAGACGACGAAGAACAAGAGGAAGATGAAAACTATGTGCCCCCTGAATAAGGTGATGCTGCAATGGGGGGAGCTGCTGAAGATCAAGAGGAACCAGACGATGTGCCCGATGATGGCTACCTCTTGAGCACTTGCGTTGGTTTTTCCTTGAAGAGGAAAGGGTGATGCAGCAGAGTAGCGTAAGTATTTCCCTCAGTTTTTTAGAACCAAGATATCAATCCAGTAGGAGGCCACGCACGAGTCCCTCGCACCTACACAAACAAATAAATCCTCGCAACCAAGGCGATAAGGGGTTGCCAATCCCTACAAGGTCACTTACGAGAGTGAGATCTGATAGATATGATAAGATAATATTTTTGGTATTTTTATGATAAAGAGAAATAAAAGATGCAAAGTAAAATAAAAGGCCAAGGAAATAACTAAGTGTTGGAAGATTAATATGATGGAAGATAGACCTGGGGGCCATAGGTTTCACTAGTGACTTCTCTCAAGAGCATAAGTATTCATGGTGGGTAGACAAATTACTGTTGAGCAATTGACAAAATTGAGCATAGTTATGAGAATATCTAGGTATGATCATGTATATAGGCATCACGCACGAGACAAGTAGACCGACTCCTGCCTGCATCTACTACTATTACTCCACACATCGACTGCTATCCAGCATGGATCTAGAGTATTAAGTTCATAAGAACAGAGTAACGCCTTAAGCAAGATGACATGACGTAGACGGATAAACTCATGCAATATGATATAAACCCCATCTTGTTATCCTCGATGGCAACAATACAATACGTGCCTTGCTGCCCCTACTGTCACTTGGAAAGAACACTGCAAGATGAAACCCAAAGCTAAGCACTTCTCCCGTTGCAAGAAAGATCAATCTAGTAGGCCAAACCAAACTGATAATTCGAAGAGACTTGCAAAGATAACCAATCATACATAAAAGAATTCAGAAAAGATTCAAATATTGTTCATAGATAAACTTGATCATAAACCCACAATTCATCGGTCTCAACAAACACACCGCAAAAGAAGATTACATCGAATAGATCTCCACAAGAGAGGGGGAGAACTTTGTATTGAGATCCAAAAAGAGAGAAGAAGCCATCTAGCTAATAACTATGGACCCGTAGGTCTGAAGTAAACTACTCACACTTCATCGGAGGGGCTATGGTGTTGATGTAGAAGCCCTCCGTGATCGATGCCTCCTCTGGCGGAGCTCTGGAACAGGCCCCAAGATGGGATCTTGTGGATACAGAAATTTACGGTGGTGGAATTAGGGTTTTGTCTCCCTATCTGGTAGTTTGGGGGTACGTTGGTATATATAGGAGGAAGGAGTACGTCGGTGGAGCAACAGGGGGCCCACGAGGCAGGGGGGCGT